>NC_023755.2:15095061-15395061 GCF_000499845.2 Phaseolus vulgaris | reverse complement strand
AACCAGTTAAGGCCATATGATGAATATTTGTTTGGCTTTGCGGGAGATCAGGTGGAAGTGCATGGACATGTTGAGCTGAGGACAACTTTTTCAGATTGCACCTCAGCTCGTACGATCAACATCAAGTATATAATAGTTAATGCTGTCTCGACATACAAATTGCTTTTGGGAAGGCCTTCTCTGAATAGGCTAGGTGCGGTGGCCTCAACGGAGCACATGAAGATGAAGTTGCCCTCCCTTGATGGAGTGGTGATCATCATCAAGTTTGATCAGAAAGCGACAAGGAAGTGCTGTGAGAATAGCCTGAAGAGAAGGAAGGGAGTGTGCTCCATCACTGTTCAGGTGCAAGAGTCGGAGGAGATCATGCAAATTGAAGTCACCAACGTGAGGCGACCTGGACCTGCTGGAAAGGTCCAGGAGAAAGAAATAGGAGGAAAGAATTTCAAGCTTGATTCAACTCTTCATGCATAGCTTCAACCCACTTCTCATCCTTGAGAGCTTCATCAATTGACTTTGGTTCAATTTTTGATACAAAAGTTGTGTTCCTGTAGAAGTTTGAGATGAATCTTCGTGTGGAGACACCTTCCTTTATCTGCCCTATGATGTTTTCCACTGATAGATCTCTAGGAATCCTCCATTCTTTGGGCAACTCACTCTGTTGCAGAATTTCAATCGGTTGTTTCTGCGAATCAACCGATTGTTTTTCTACACAGATTTCCAGGTTCTCCAAACTGATGCTTTGTTCATCCTCTTCAGCTCTGGTCTTCGGGATTTGGATGTTTTTGTGATCTACCTCTTCAAAGACAACGTGAACTGATTCTTCTACAGTCATCAACTTCTTACTGTAGATTCTATATGCATGACTTGTGAGAGAATACCCTATGAAGATGCCAAAATTCGCTTTCTCGTCAAACCTCCCTAAGTTTTCCTTTCCATTGTTGAGAATGAAACAACTGCAGCCAAAAACTCTGAGACGGTTGATGTTAGGCTTCCTTCCATTGAAGAGTTCATATGGAGTTTTCTTCAAAATGGGCCTAATAAGCACTCTATTCATCACATAACAAGAAGTGCTCACTGCATCCGCTCAAAAGTACTTAGGAAGAGATGATTCACTAAGCATTGTCCTTGCTAGCTCTTCAAGAGACCTGTTCTTTCTGTCTACCACACCATTTTGTTGTAGAGTTCTTGGAGCAGAGAAGTTGTGCAGAATCCCCATCTTCTCACAGAACTTGCTAAACTTATCATTTTGGAATTCTCCTCCATGGTCACTTCTAATAGAGCCTATGTTGCAGTTCTTTGTATTTTGCAACCTTCTTACTAGCTTCTTGAATGCAGAAAAGGCATCACTCTTTGATTCCAAGAAAAGAGTCCAAGTGAAACTAGAAAAGTCATCAACAATAACAAGAGCATAATAATTTCCACCTAGACTCAGAGTTCTTGAGGGTCCAAAGAGATCCATGTGAAGAAGTTCAAGGGGTTTTAAAGAAGAAACAACATTTTTTATTTTAAAAGAACTTTTCACTTGTTTCCCCTTTTGGCATGCTTCACAAATGTGATCCCTCTCAAACTTGAGCTTTGGTAGCCCAATCACAAGATCCCTTGAAATTAACTTGTTCAAGTGATTCATGTAAATATGAGCAATTCTTCTATGCCAAAGCCAAGATTCATCTTACTTGGATAGAAGACATCCAATTGAACATGGTGAAGAGATATCTAGAAGATACACATTATTGATTCTCTTACCTACCAACATTACCAATTTTGATATGATTCCACTAGCAAAGTAGAGATGATTCTTTAACATTCTATGGAATCAACTTGAGTTGGAGATAGCATAGGCACTTTTAATAGAATTGGATCAATGTTCTATGTTTCAAGAACTCACCAAAACTTGCACCAAACACCAAACTCATATGGAAGATCCATCTATTGCCAATTGAACTGATTAAAAAGTGTATTAAGGCAAATGAACCGAATAGAAAGCTTTAAAAACATAAATGAACCGAACAAATCCAGCTAGAACAGAAAAGAGCCGAACATAAAGTGAAAAGGAAACACAAAACCTCATAGAAAGAAGCTTAAGACATGTTTATCGTTTCGTAAAGCAAGGAAGATGAAGGAGAGAAGAACTTATGGAGATGAAGGACTTGGTTTGGTGATCACGCCACTTGGATGGTGAAGGCTCCAAGATAAGTGAGCTACTGTCGCCACTTGAGAGAACCAAATGCACTCAAGATAAGACAAGGTGTAGGAGAAGACAAAGTTATCACAATTCTCTCTCAAATTGAGTAGAGTTTCTCTATTACCAATTTCAATTCTCAATTTTACAAGAGCCCACACCTTTATTTATAGTGTGAGGGTGCTGGAAAATAGGTGGGAAAATTCAAATAAAACTCATTTGAAATTCCCACCAAAAACAAGTCACATGAGAGGTGTGACCTTTTTCTACTATGACACCTCCTAAAAACTACACCTACACCTATTCTCCTAAGTCACATGGATAATGTGACTTTATTTTACATTTTCACACTTCTTTATTTAATATCCACACCTCCTACAACTACACAAGAGTAATTCAAATGATGCTCTTTTATTTAATGCTTTGCCTTGCCCCTCATGGGATGGACTTGGGCTTTTTGGGCTTTGACCTTCTTGGGCTTGGGCCTCATCTTTATTTTATGTTTTCTTTTAAATTTGAGAAGACTAGAAGGAAGAACTTCAAATGTGAAGGCGAATGTCCTCTTCCTTCATTAATAAAAGCCTCCTTTATTTGATTCTCATCATATTTGGTGTTGGGTAGATATATTTCACATGTGTTTAGGGTTTAGGGTTTACCTTCTTGGGCTTGGGCCTCATCTTTATTTTATGTCTTCTTTTAAATTTGAGAAGACTAGAAGGAAGAACTTCAAATGTGAAGGCGAATGTCCTCTTCCTTCATTAATAAAAGCCTCCTTTATTTGATTCTCATCATATTTGGTGTTTGACTTGAACATCACTTGATATCCCTTGTCACATAGATTGCTAATGCTCAGCAGATTGTGCTTTAGACCTTCTACATAGAGCACATCATGGATGACCAAGATGTCTTTGTCTCCTATGGATCCTCTCCCAGGAATCCTTCCTTTGTTGTTGTCCCCATAGGTGACATGCCCTTCTTGCTTAAAGGAGATGCTCAGGAACTTTGATTTGTCCCCTGTCATATGTTTGGAACATCCACTGTCCAAGTACCATTGTTGCTTGCTCTCCTCCAAGATTTCCTACAAAGAAGATTTTCAAGTACAAAGATTTGGTCCGCTTATGAATGTGGGTCCATTTTGTTATATTCATCAATTGAATCTTTATTGCACTTAGGGATCCACTTCATAAAGCCCTTAGGAACAACATATTTTCTGATTTTACAGAACCTCACAGAATGACCTCTTTTCATGCAATAGAAGCATGTAACAATCGGTTGTTTCGATGGTCCAATCGGTTGTTTTTTTGGCATTTTCGAAAATGATTTTGAAAATCTATCTTGTTTGTTTTGTGGGTTAAAGCCCAATCCAGCTTTTCCAAAAACACAGTTTTGAGATGCCAAGACATTCTCAAAGTTGGATTGACTTTTAGAAAGCTTATCCACAGTTTTAACAAGATAGTGGACCTTATTTTCAAGATTTTCGCAATTTTCACAAACAAGAGTATTACACTTGCAAGAGGAGTTTTTGTAAATGATTTCAAGGTTTTCAAAATCTGTTTTTGAATTTTCTAATTCCTCTTCCAGTGATTTACTCTATTTTCAAGCCAGTTATTCTTTTCCTTTAACTGATTGTTCAAGAGGGCCAATCAGTTGGCTTCTTCATGTGTTTCTTGAAAGGCTTGAAGTAATTGACCATAATTTTCAGAGTTTGAGGAGTTAGATGAACTTACACTACTTGAGTCATCCTCCTTTTTTGCCATGAAGCAGAGGTTGAGACTTTTCTTGTTTTGCCTTCTTTTCCTTCTTGCTTGACTCTTTGACCTTGCCTCCTTTGGTTCATTGTTTCCATGAGCATCCTTGAGTGTGTCCCACATCTCTTTAGCAGTTTTGCATTTTGATATCTTGAAAAACTCATTAGTATCTAGTGCAGAAGCTATTATGTTTTGACCAGTATAATCAAGCTTGGCCATTTTACATTCATCATTGGTCCATTGAGACCAAGGTTTTGCAATGAAAGAACCATTCTTTTTAAACTTTAGAATGTAAGGACCATTCTGAATTGAGTCCCAAATTCCTTGATCAATAGATTCCACAAAGATTTTCATTATGGCTTCCCAGTACTTGTAATTCAATCCACAGAATAAAGGAGGTTTGTAGATTGAAGCACCTTCCTCAAAAGATTGTTTTCCAGCAATAGAAAAAAGATTTTTGGATCAACTTGAATAACTTTCAAGAACCAAGCTCTGATACCAATTGTTAGAAAGTATGGCTTTAAACTAGTGAATGGTTTAAAGAGGGATTTCGAAAACTTTTAAGCCTTGAATGAAATTACTTCGAGAATATCTTGATTAAGAAATCAGCTTTTCAAAATACAAAGCTAAAAGCACAGCACCAACAAAACAATCGGTTGTTTCGCAGAAACAATCGGTTGTTTATACCAGTCTACAAATATAAAAACTGAATTTAAAGAGTTAAGGGATAGAGAAAATGCACACAGAGATTTATACTGCTTCACTCTAAACCCAGAGCTACATCCAATCTTCTCAGAAACCACTCAGGAACACCACTAAGTAATCAAACTTATATCACTTACAACACAACCAAGAAAGTGACCTTGATCCCCTCAAGACACACACTTCTCTTGGCCAACACACCAACACTAAGAATGCTGATCTTGATCCCCTCAAGAACACACAACACTTCTTAGCAAACACATAAAGATTCTAGTGCAACAGATACACGGATTACACTTGTTACAGAAGCAATTCTGAAATCAATACAAGCAGAAATTTTATCTCACACTCTTTGATCAATCTCAATCTCTAAGCAATCTCAACTCTTTGAAAATCTCAAAATCTTGTGTTAGTTCTTAAAACTCAAATCTGTTTTTCTGAATATATTCAAAGATGTTGTTTGCTATCAAATCTTAACAAATTATTCATTGCATTTAAATATTGGTCAAAGCATTAAAAACTGGAGCGTAAACAGTTGGGAAAACATTTAATGCTCAGTCAAAGCACAAAATAGTTTTCTGTTATGGTACCAAAACAAAAAATCGGTTGTTTCCACGAATCAATTGATTGTTTTGGTTTTGACGGCAAGTCAACCATAAAAACAGTTTTCAATCTTTTCTAAAAACACCTAAGTATAAAACAATTGGTTGTTTCGACCAAACAATCGGTTGTTTTTCACTTAGTTTGAAAAACACTTTTCTTTTAAAAAGATTGAGAATGCCTGTGCTTTTGATTCAATCAAGAGTGGATTACATAAACAATCTATCCCATATCCTATTTAAGACAGCACAGCAACAACAAGCACAGCCTAGCCTTCAACATCCTTCAAAGGGTTTGGATTCTTCAAAGCTTGAACACCACTTGGTTCAACACACATCACCTCCTTCGACTAGTTTTCTGAGTTGCTCAGGGAACAATTCATTGTGAACCAGGCCCAACCACTAGTCTCATTTGATCTTTTCAACGTGAAACAGAGGCAAGGTGAGTCTCTGAAAAATTATTTGAACAGGTTTGAGGCGTTCGAAATGAAGCTCCAGACCCATGACGAGCCCTATATGGTCAACGCCTTTGGGTAGGGAGTCATGGAAAGACCATTAAAGGACTCACTGATCAGGAATACGGCAGTAACATTTGTTAAGATACGACGTCGATTTGTGACTCACATCAGTGCAGAGGAAGCATTATCTATGAAGCACAACAACACACATCTAGGGCATACCAAGCCCAAAGAATGTAGCCAAGCCCGACCTCTGAGGGTCAACGAAGCCACAACTGAGAAGAGGGCAGACGCAAGGCGAACACCATACTCAGATAGGAAGAACACGCACAAGGCAAAAGCACGTGAAGACCTGGCATTTCGGCCAAAGTTCTGAATGACTTATAAGGAGTTGTTGAGTATGCCAGGGGTGATGGAAAAATTGAAATTCCCCCAAAAGTTTGACAGAAACTTAGGGCCACGAAAAGATACCTGGTGCGAATTCCACAAAGGATTTGGGCACGACATGGAGCGATGTATAACTCTGGACTATCAGTTGGCAGGTTTGGTGAAAGACGGTTTCTTGAAGGAATATCTGGAGGGAAACCAAGAAGGGACAAAAGAAGAGATTGTTTCCGGGGACTAAGGGCATGAGGTACTAGTCCATGGCGAGTTGAACACCATCTCGGGAGGGGGATGCACTACCTCTAAGCGTAAGAAATACACGAGAAAGTCAATAACAATAGAAGCGAGGAGACCTGGCCAATCGGCAGAGCCCGACCTCTGCTTTACGAGATATGATTTGGAAGACGTGGTCCCACATGACGACAATCCGGTGGTGATATCCATCGTCATTGTGGGAAGAAGAGAAGACCGAGTTCTCATCGACCAAGAGAGCTCAGCTGATGTGATGTTCTGGATAACATTCAATAATTTTCGATTGTCACCTAACCAATTAAGGCCATATGATGAATATTTGTTTGGCTTTGCGGGAGATCAGGTGGAAGTGCATGGACATGTTGAGCTGAGGACAACTTTTTCAGATTGCACCTCAGCTCGTACGATCAACATCAAGTATATAGTAGTTAACGCTGTCTCGACATACAAATTGCTTTTGGGAAGGCCTTCTCTGAATAGGCTAGGTGCGGTGGCCTCAACGGAGCACATGAAGATGAAGTTGCCCTCCCTTGATGGAGGGGTGATCATCATCAAGTTTGATCAGAAAGGGACAAGGAAGTTCTTTGAGAATAGCCTGAAGAGAATGAGGGGAGTGTGCTCTATTACTGTTCAGGCACAAGAGCCAGAGGAGATCATGCAAACTGAAGTCACCAACGAGAGGCGACCTGGACCTACTGGTAAGGTCCAGGAGAAAGAAATAGGAGGAAAGAAGTTCAAGCTCGGAACATCGATATGTCAGGAATTGTAAGATAAGATAGCTAAGGTGTTGAGCAAGAGTGATCAAGAGCTTTGAAGAATTCAAATTGTGCTTTGAAGAATCCAAATCCTATGTGCTTGATGCAAGGCTGTGTTGCTGCTGTGTTTTGGGAGGGATCTGGGTAGTTTTACACTCCTTTGTTGAATCTAAAGCTAACGTGTTTTAAATCCTTTTTGAAATAATGTGTTTTTCTAACTAAGTGAAAAACAACCTGTTGTTTTGTCGAATCAACCGGTTGTTTTACTCTCAGGAGTTTTTGAAAAGGTTGAAAACTATTTAAGTTTGGTTGACTTAACTGCCAAACCAAACAATCGGTTGTTTCGTGGTTTCAACCGATTGTTTGTTTGAAAATCCTAACAAAATTTTGTTTTGGTGGTTGAATTAAATGATTTCCAATTGAATACGCTCCTTCATTAAATGCTTTGACCAATCTTTGGAAATTATAAATAGTTTTTTTATGTTTTCAAACAAGTGAGAGAAACAAATTTGAGTTTTTCAGTTGTGAAAGAGTTTATTCAAGATTTGAACATTCACATCAAAGTTTTAGGTTTTCTAAGAGAGTGGAATAGGATTGCATTTGTATTGATTTCAGATTGCTCTGTAAACAAGTGTAATATCTTCTCAACCTTCTGTATTTCTAGTGTTGTGTTGCCAAGGAGTGTTGTGTGCTCTTGAGGTTGTCAAGATCAATACTCTTGGTGTGTGATTTGCCAAAGTGAGTGTGTTTCTTGAAGGGTTAAAGGTCACTGCTTTGGTGGATTGTGTTTTGTAATCTGGTTTGATTACTTAGTGGATTACCCAGTGGTTTTCTGGGGACTGGATGTAGCTCATGGTTTAAGAGTGAACCAGTATAAACTGTTGGTGTATCTTTCTCTTACCCTTAAACTCATTTAAATTCAGTTTTTAGTTTTACTGGTATAAACAACCGATTGTTTCGCAAAAACAACTGATTATTTTTATACTGCTTTGCTGTTTTATTACTGTTGTTCTTGGCTAACCTGATTTTTGTTTTGGATTCATACAAAGAAGTTTGTTAAAACTAAAAAGATTTCAAAAACCTCTCTTAAACAATTCACTCGCCTCTCGTTTAAGGTCATATCTTGCTAATTCATGATGTCTTTCAAACTCTTTCAAATGGATGTGAAGAGTGCTTTTCTCAATGGTTTTATCAATGAAGAAGTGTATGTTGGCAACCACCGAGTTTTGAGGATCATCAACATCCCAATCACGTTTTTAAGTTGAAAAAGGCTTGGTATGGGCTTAAACTGTTAGAATGGTTGGCTTTAAACTAGAGGGGGGTGAATTGTTTAAAGAGGGTTTTCGCAAACTTTTGAGACAAGAATGAAATTCTCTGAAGAAAACAATTGATAAAGAATTCAGTTTGCCAAAACAGCAATAAAAAACAGCAGTACCAGAAAAGCAATCGGTTGTTTCACAAAAACAATCGGTTGTTTATACCAGCAAACAACAAACAAAATTGAATTTAAAGAGATTAAGGATAGAGAGATTGCACACAGATGTTTATACTGGTTCACTCCAAACCCAGAGCTACATCCAGTCTTATCAGAAAACCACTGAAGAAATCCACTAAGCAACCACACCTTGATCACTTACACCACAACCAAGAGAGTGACCTTAATCACCTCAAGACACACACTCTTCTTGGCCAACACACCAACACTAAGATTGTTGATCTTGATCCCCTCAAGAACACACAGCCAATCTCAGCAAACACAAATGAAACTAGTTCAGCAGAGTACAAGGATTACACTTGTTACAAAAGATAATCTGAAATCAATACAAGCAGAATCCTATTCCACACACTTTGATCAAATCACAAACTCTAAGCAATCTCAGCTCTTTGAAAAACTCAAAAACTCTATTCAAAATCTTGTTACAGAAATCTGTTTTTCTGAATTTATTCAAAGATGTTGTTTGTTATCAAATCTTAACAAACTCTTTAATTGCATTTAATGATTGGTCAAAGCATTTAAAGACTGGAGTGTAAGCAGTTAAATCATTTAAAGCTCAGTCAAAGATAAAACAGTTTTTCTGTTATGGTACCAAAACAAATAATCAGTTGTTTCCTCGAATCAATCGGTTGTTTTGGTTTTAACAGCTCAACCATTTGAAAAACAGTTTTCAATCTTTTCTATAAACAATCGGTTGTTTCCACAAAACAATCGGTTGTTTTTAACTTAATTTGAAAAGCATTTTTTTTTCAAACAGATTGAGAATGCCTATGCTTTAGATTCAATCAAGTGTGGATTACAACACTCAAACTACCCCAGATCCTAACTAAAACAGCACAGCAACAACAAGCTCACCCAAGGCTTCAACATCCTTCAAAGGGTTTGGATTCTTCAAAGCTTGAACACCACTTGGTTCAACATAAACAAGCTCCAAGGCAGTGGTATGAGAGGCTTAATAACTTCCTTTTATCCCATGGCTATGAAAGAGGAATGATTGACAAAAAAAATTTCATCAAGAAAGCAAATTCTGAAATTATTTTGGTCCAAATCTATGTTGATGACATCATTTTTTGTGCTACCAAAGATAGTTTGTGTGAGGAGTTTGTTGTTGCAATGCAAGATGAGTTTGAAATGTCCATGATGGGAAAACTTTTCTTCTTTCTTGGGCTGCATGTTAAACAATCAAAGGATGGTATTTTCTTATGTCAATCAAAGTATTGCAAAGAAATCCTCAAGAAATTTGAGATGGAGAGTTGCAAGGAAGCTAGCACACCTATGCCTTCAAGCTGTTATATGGATGCAGATGCTGTTGGAAAAAGGGGTAGATTAAACAAAATATAGAGGCTTAATTGGTTCTTTACTCTATCTCACAACAAGTAGACCGGATATCATGTTTGTCGTATGTCTTTGTGCAAGATATCAAGCAAAGCCAAAGGAATCTCACTTCAAGGCTGCCAAAAGGATTCTCAAATATCTCAAAGGAACTACTAATGTTGGTCTATGGTATCCTTCTTACTCACCTATACATTTAATTGGATATTTAGATTCTGACTTTGCAGAGTGTAAGCTGGACCAAAAAAGCACAAGTGGCACTTGTCATCTTCTTGGATCAAGTCTCATTTCTTGCCATAGTAAGAAACAAGCTTGTGTAGCTCTTTCCACTACAGAAGCTAAATACATTGCTGCTGGGAGCTGTTGTTCACAAATTCTTTGGCTTAAACAGCTGCTTGCAGATTTTAGATTGAAGATTAGTAAGGTTCCTTTGCTTTGTGACAACACAAGTGCTATAAATCTCACCAAAAATCAGATTTAGCACTCAAGAACAAAGCACATTGAGATTCTTCATCACTTCATAAGAGATCATGTGAACAATGGAGATTGTGAGATGAAGTTCATTGAAACAAAACTACAGCTTGCTGATATATTCACAAAACCTTTGGCAAAAGACAGGTTTTTCTTTTTAAGAAATGAGTTAGGCATTCTTGACTCTCAAAATCTCTCTTAAACTGCTTTCTATGCATAAAGTCTATTTGTGAAGACAAATAGGGGGAGAATTGGTTTCTCTGTTGCTCTACAAACTGTTTTAAACTATTAAAGCTCTTTCATTTCTGTTTTTATGCTTCTGCTGATAGAAACAACCGATTGAATCGAGGAAACAACCGGTTGTTTATCTGATATATATTGGTTTTTGGCTGGTTTTTCTGCTATAAGGTCTATGCAGAAAACCAATTAATGTGCTATTCTAACCTGCTGTTAAAGATGCTCTAGTTTGCATAAGTTTTGCTTTGCAGGTGCTGTTTCAGATTCAAACAAAGACCAACACAAGCAACCAGGGATTTGTCTTCATCAAATAGGGGGAGATTGTTGATCAAGAGTGATCAAGTGCTTTGAAGAATTCAAGTTGTGCTTTGAAGAATCCAAATCCTATGTGATGTTTTGGAAAAAGACCTCTTAAATGGTGACAACCATTAGGAGGTATGAACAAATCTTCCCTAACATTTTTTAACCAAGATGGTGGTGAAATAGGAACCTTGGGTAATGAAAAAGATAAGGAAGGAAAACACCTTGGAGGTGAAAGGATAAGACCCATGTCAACTTGGCCTTCTTTGTCTTTTTCTTGTTTACTTGTGGTAGGTGGGTGAGTTAGGTCTTGTTTTACCTTGTTGATCTTTAAGATTTGCTTTTGTGGACAATGAAGAGCTATGTGCCCAAAACCTAAACATTTAAAACATTTGATATTTGAAGTTTTGGTAGGTGACTTAGGAGTAGAAAGATTTGTAGTAGAAACTTTGTTTGGAAACATGGTTTGTTTGGAAAAATTGGAAGGAGAAACCACAGGGAGGTTTCTTGCGATATATAATGTCCATTACAATTTTATGCCACCATTCTTTGGCATAGCCCAAAAAGGATAAAGAAACTAATCTAAGTTTTTGGTCATCTTGGACCTTATACACATGAAAATAATGGTCAACCTTAGTCTCCCATTCTAAATACACATTAGGATCACTATCACCATTAAAACTAGGGACTTTTTTACAAGCAATGTTGAACACTTGGTGATATCTTTGGTCACGGTTATAGCTCTCTTCATGAGAATGATGGTGATGCCTCCTTCTTCTATGTTCTTCTTCACCAAGGACTGAAGCTTTGGAAGGAGAATGCTGTTTGTAAGATGCACCACTTGAATAGCCAGCCATTTTGCAAATAAAAAACAGCAAACACACAAAAACAGCAAACAAGTTAAGAAACAAAATTAGCAAAAACAGTGAGCTTGGCAATGAAACTGCCGAAGTGAAATGAGGCTGAAAAAAGAGATCACTCTCAAAGAAATAATGTTCTTGCACCAATCTGATCTTGAGGCCTTGGAATCCTCAAATGAAACATGTCAAAGCAAGCACACCAATCTCAAAAGCAACCACCACAAAACCAATGAAACAATAAAGACAAACAAGAAAAGGTATAAGCAAGGAAAGGTAATTGCAAAAGGAATACTATATGTAAGACAAACTCAAAGAGTAAGAATGAAAGACAATCAAGAAAATAAAGAACTCAATGAGAAAAGTAGGCACACAAAAGAATACTTAAGGAAAAGCACTAGAGTAGATGAAGAAAACAAAAAATTAGCTACTGGAATTTTTTTTTTTAAAATGCAAACTGTGCTTGATATTCACTGATTTAACTGGAATGATGTAGAGCGAACTGGATTATGAAATTTAAACCACAGAAACTTCAAGATGTTAACTCAATAATGGCACTGGAATCAATTAAAAACAGTAAGCCAATTGAGAGAAATAAATTTTTCAAAATCGCTGCCAGATTACCGTATTTTTTTCGGCAGAATTGTACACTTTTTTTATTTTATTTATCATTTTTTGTGTACTTCGTATTTTTGAATGATTCTTTTTTCTATTATTTTCTAACACTTTGAATATCTCAAATCCATAATTTCAGAATTTTCCAGTAAGTAAATCAATTGCAATAAGGAAAAAACAGTAAGCACTTTTTTCAGAAACAGAGGAATCCTAATAGGACTAAAAAACAGGATTATGAACTAGCAAAGACATAATAGAAAATGATGTATTGGAACTTGTATAGGTCTAGAATACAAGTATGAACTCAATTCTAAAAAGAAAATGCACAAAGGATCAATATCAATTCAGAAAATTATAGACACTAAAGCAAGAAACAATCAAAACAAGAAAAGTACTACTAGAAGTAATGACAATTATGGAATAACATGACTAAGACAAAACTTGACATGATTACAAAATTAAAAGACACATCACAAATTTTAACAACAAGTGAAAGGAAGCTTAAGGTAAACTCTAGGAAGGATAATGCCATTCCAAAAGAGCAACCATACTCATAAGAATTATGAGTGCCATAAACCTTTTCACAAGCACTTGGTGTAAAAGAAAAACAGCAAGAATACTCAAGTAAAATTCTAAAACAGAAACTTAAATTGCAAGAAATTAAAAGAGCTCTTGAAATTAAAGTGCACACAACTCAACAATTAAACAAGAAGAACCTAAGACTCATGATACCACATGATGTGATTCCAATAGCCACATAGAGAAAGGTTCTTGACCTTCTAAGGAATCAACTTGAGTTGGACAATAGTTAGGCACTTTTTCTTAGAATTGGATCATTGTTCTAAGTCAAGAACTCTCCAAAAACTAGCACCAATTCCAAACTCATATGGAAGTTCCAATTATAGTCAAATTGAACCGAACAAAATGGAACAAAAGATAAGCAAACTGAAATAGAAGTGCTGGAAATTAAAATGCACCGAACCAAAACAGAAAAGAATAAGAACAGCTGCTGGAAAATGAAAGATAACCAAACCAAAACTCAAGAACACAAGCTAAACATGAACAATTGAAAGAGTAGGAAGGAAGGAGAAGAGAAAAGCTTATGGAGATGGAAGAGAAGGTGAGTGATCACGCCACTAGAAGGATGGTTGCTCCTAGATGAGTGTGCTGCCGCCACTTGAGGACACCATGGATCCTTCAAGATAAGACTAGAGAAGAAGGCTCAAAAGCTCTCCAATGCCCACTCAAAAATTGAGTATAGTTTCTTTCTCTAATTTCAATTCTCAATTGTACAAGCTAAGCACCTTTATTTATAGCCTAGAGGTGCTGAAAAATAGGTGGGAAATTTCAAATAAAACTCATTTGAAATTCCCACAAAAAACAAGTCACATGGGAGGTGTGACCTTTTTCTACTATGACACCTCCTAAAAACTACACCTACGCCACTCTCCTAAGTCACATGGACAATGTGACTTTATTTTACATTTTCACACACCTTTATTTAATAACCACACCTCCTAAAACTATACAAGAGTATTTCAAAGCTTGGCCTTGCCCCTCATGGGATGGACTTGGGCTCTTTGGGCTTTGGCCTTCTTGGGCTTGGGTTTGGGCTTTGGGATTGGGCCTCATCTTTATTTTATGTCTTCTTTTAATTTTGAGAAGACTAGAATGAAGAACTTCAAATGTGAGGGTGGATGTCCTCTTCCTCCATTAATAAAAGCCTCCTTTATTTGATTCTCATCAACTCCTTTGTTGAATCTAAAGCTAACGTGTTTTAAATCCTTTTTGAAATAAAGTGTTTTTCTAACTAAGTGAAAAACAACCTGTTGTTTTATCGAATAAACCGGCTGTTTTACTATTAAAAGTTTTTGAAAAGGTTGAAAACTATTTAAGTTTGGTTGACTTAACTGCCAAACCAAACAATCGGTTGTTTCGTGGTTTCAACCGATTGTTTGTTTGAAAATCCTAAGAGAATTTTGTTTTGGTGGTTGAATGTGCTTTAAATGATTTCCAACTGAATACGCTCCTTCATTAAATGCTTTGACCAATCTTTGGAAAATATAAATTGTTTGTTTATGTTTTCAAACAAGTGAGAGAAACAAATTTGAGTTTTTCAGTTGTGAAAGAGTTTATTCAAGATTTGAACATTCACATCAAATTTTTAGGTTTTCTAACAGAGTGGAATAGGATTGCATTTGTATTGATTTCAGATTGCTCTATAAACAAGTATAATCTCTTCTCAACCTTCTGTATTTCTGGTGTTGTGTTGCCAAGGAGTGTTGTGTGCTCTTGAGGTTGTCAAGATCAATATTCTTGGTGTGTGATTTGCTAAAGTGAGTGTGTTTCTTGAAGGGTTCAAGGTCACTGCTTTGGTGGATTGTGTGTTGTAATCTGGTTTGATTACTTAGTGGATTACCCAGTGGTTTTCTGGGGACTGGATGTAGCTCTTGGTTTAAGAGTGAACCAGTATAAACTGTTGGTGTATCTTTCTCTTACCCTTAAACTCATTTAAATTCAGTTTTTAGTTTTACTGGTATAAACAACCGATTGTTTCGCAAAATCAACTGATTGTTTTTCTACTGCTTTGCTGTTTTATTACTCTTGTTCTTGGCTAACCTGATTTTTGTTTTGGATTCATACAAAGAAGTTTGTTAAAACTTAAAAAGATTTCGAAAACCTCTCTTAAACAATTCACTCCCCTCTCGTTTAAGGTCATATCTTGCTAATTCATGATGTCTTTCAAACTCTTTCAAATGGATGTGAAGAGTGTTTTTCTCAATGGTTTTATCAATGAAGAAGTGTATGTTGAGCAACCACCGGGTTTTGAGGATCATCAACATCCCAATCACGTTTTTAAGTTGAAAAAGGCTTTGTATGGGCTTAAACAAGCTCCAAGGCAGTGTATGAGAGGCTTAATAACTTCCTTTTATCTCATGGCTATGAAAGAGGAATGATTGTTTTTCTGCTGCTTTGCTGTTTTATTGCTTTTGTTCTTGGGTAACTTGATTTTTGTTCTGGATTCATACAAAAAAGTTTGTTAAAACTTAAAAAGATTTCAAAAACCTCTCTTAAACAATTCACCCGCCCCTCTCGTTTAAGGCCATATATTGTAACACAGGGTAATATCGAAGCACGTGAACGCTTTTCCTTGGTTATCTGCAGACATGCCTGAGATAGATCCAGACTTCTTGTGCAATAGGCTTACTATGGACAAGAAGGTTAGACCTGTAGTACAAAGAAGAAGGAAGTTTAATGAGGAAAGGCGCCTAATCATCAGGGAAGAGACACAAAAGCTTCTGAAATTTCACCACATAGAGGAGATTCAATATCCCGGGTGGTTGGCAAACGTAGTGTTGGTACAAAAGGCTAATGGGAAGTGGAGGATGTCCGTTGACTTTAGTTATCTGAATAAGGTTTGTCCCAAGGACTCTTATCCACTGCCCAACATACTCCTTGGTGACAGTGCCTCAGGTCGTCGACTGCTAAGTTTCCTAGATGCATTCTCGTGGTATAACCAGATCCGTATGCACCCCCGAGATGAGAGTAAGACCGCCTTCATAACCGAACTCTTCAACTATTGCTACAAGGTCATGCCCTTTGGCCTCAAGAATGCTTGTGCCACCTGTCAAAGGTTGATGGATAGAATCCTCGCCCCAATGATTTGGTGGAATGTATAGGCGTATGTAGACGACATGGTCGTCACTTTAGAAGAGAAGGATTAGCACATTGTTGATTTGGAAGAGTTGTTCAACACGATAGTTCAATACAACTTGAAGTTAAACCCAGAAAAAAATGTGTGTTTGGGGTGGAGGTAGGAAAGTTCCTCGGGTTTTTTCTTACTAAACGGGGTATAGAAGCGAACCGAAATAAGTGCGCAACAATCATAGGAATGAGGAGCCCGACCAATGTAAAGGAGGTTCAACAACTGACTAGATGCATGACTGCTTTGTTTAGATTCTTGTCAGCTGGTGGAGATAATGGGTATTTTTATTTCCAATGTTTGAAGAAGAATAATTGTTTTGTATGGAGTCGCGAGTGTGAATAGGCCTTCATCAGGTTGAAGGAGTATCTAGCCAGCCCACCTGTCCTCTGTAAGCCATTGTCAGGTACTGCCATTCATCTTTACTTTGTAGTCACTGATCGGGCAATCAGCTCGGTCATTGTGTAAGAATAAGACCGGGTCCAGAGGCTTGTTTACTTCGCGAGCAAGGTGTTGCAAGGGCCAAAGACGCGGTATCAGGCTATTGAAAAGGTTGCTTTGGCAGTGGTATTCGCAGCCCCACGACTCCGCCATTATTTCCAAAGTTTCACTGTAATAGTGATGACTAATCTGCCCATCTGCAAGGTTTTTCAGAAGCCCACCATAGCAGGTCGAATGGTTCATTGGACAATTGAGTTGTCTGAGTTTGACGTGTAGTATGAACCCCGTGGGCCCATAAAGGGTCAGGTATATGCTGATTTTGTGGTAGAACTATCATCTGAGGCTACCCAGCCAGATGGTAATGACTTCCAGTGGGTCCTTTCAGTGGATGGATCTTCTAACCAACAAGGGAGCAGTGATGGGGTCATCCTAGAAGGACCAAATGGGTTGTTGATCAAGCAGGCCTTGAGGTTTGCCTTCAAAGCCAACAACAATAAGGATGAATATGAAGCCTTGATAGTTGGGACGTTGTTTGCTAAGGAGTTGGGTGCTCGAAACTTGTTGGTGAAGAGTGACTCGTTGTTGGTTATTGGGCAAGTCACAGGTGAGTACCAAGATAAAGACCCACAGTTGGCATCGTACCTCAAGTATGTTGTGTTTCTGAAAATAGCTTTCTCCACGTTTGAGCTGGTGCATGTCCCAAGAGAACATAATTCCCGAGCTGATTTGCTATCCAAACTGGCGAGCTCGGGGAAGGGAGGTCGACAAAGGTCAGTCATTCAGGAAACCTTGAAGTCGCCTACGACCATTGCGGAGGGGATGGCAGAGGTCAACCATGTAGAAGCCTTGGGGGTGAGCTCGGAACAAGGGAGGAGGCACCGATCGTTGACACAGGAGACATTGAAAGTGCCAAGGATAAGCACCTATGGCTTATTGGGAGATGGGTCATCGGAGGTTTTGCAGGTCGACGCGATAGAGACCTGGATGACACCATATTAGTGCTACCTAGCTAATGGTTTGCTCCCGGCAGAGCCTACAGCGACGAAGGCGATTAAGAGGTGATCCTGACTGTTGACCAGAACGCTGGAGCCTTGCCTCGTCAAATCTGGATCGACTTTGCACCGTGATAGCTTATGTCCTTCGCCTTGATTCACCTCAAGAACCTGCAAAAGACAGAACGGCGCCGCTGCGGCCGATCACGCTCCGACGCCCAAGTCAGCGACTGAACCACCAAAATACTAAGAGAAAACTAAGAACTTCAGGAACCATGCAATATTCTCTCTCAGTGTACTCCAGTTCTCGCGAGCGTAAAAGAAGTATTCTAAAATGCGCGTACCTCAGAAGTTCGTTAGGATTCCTTATATACCTGTGCATTTTCTCTCTCTTGACAGTTACACATCTGGACATGTGGCTCGTATCCAGCTGTACACGTGTCACCATCTGGAGCATCCTTGACTTGAGCGTCGCCTCTTACTCTTCAGGCTTTTCGACTAAGTTACTTATGCAGGAAGCAATTCAGCGTATAACTGCCTTGGAGCGCGATATCTTCTGCGTGGCGAGTACGGGTGTCTTCATATACACCTTCCCTGTGGTCTCGCCGGCCGCCATTATATTCTACTTTACTTACTTCACTGTGCATGCTCGGGTAAGCTGTTCCTCGACCTTAACCTCTGGCCAGCTAGGGAATGACCATCTGACGACTTCATCCTTTGCTTCGAAAGCCTGGAACAAGCTTTCCTGATCCTTCGGCGATGTCATCCTCTCGGCGATCTTCGATCGTCTTGTCGCCTAGGTTCGCACCCGGTGACTACAACACAAACTTGGTGACCGCCGTTTTAGGCATGCTAGAGATCGGGCACGCCAACTTAACGACTGGCGATCACACGAGCCTCCCGACGTCCTTCCCTTCTACCAGCCAGGTGTCCCGTTCAACACGCCTATACTATTGTTTGCGGCCACGTCATCAATTCCGACTACCTGGGCGGTACACAAGCCCCCCAGTCTTAAGCGAAGACTTGTCCAGCGAAAAGACTAAGAGGTCACGTCACTGCCGATCTACGTGGCGCTGGTGCGGAATTCCAAACGTTTGTACCCTCTGCTTTTCTGACGCTCCACCAAACCCCTTTCGCAATCGCCCGACACGTGGTTTCATCAACGATCATCTTCAGTTGTCGTTTGCGCTTCCAAAAACGTTTGAAAAACCCTTAAACCCCTTCATTTCTACTGTTTCATCATCTCTCTGCATTCTCGAAACGCTCTGAGTTTTCTCTGCAAACCCACAACGCTTCTCAGCTCCCTCAATCTCCAATTCCCTTCAACGCTCATCTGATCATCGAAAGGTACCTCTTTTACTTCTTCTGTTGATACATGCTGCATTTTAACCGATTCGCATCATCCATTATCTGTCTGGTGCATACGCTTGAGTTTGCATATAACCGAGTAGTAAATTCTACCACCTCCCATTCTCCTTTTGAGGTGGTCTATGGGTTTAATCCCCTAACACCTCTTGATCTTCTTCCTATTCCCCTTCTTGACGATGTCTTGTGCAAAGATGGGGATGAAAAGGCTTCTTTTGTGAAAACTTTGCATAAAGACATCAAGAAGAGAATTGAGAAGAAGGTTGGCAAGTATGCTGAACTTGCCAATAAGAGGAGAAAAGCATTGTTGTTTGATGAGGGCGATTGGGTTTGGCTTCACTTGCGGAAGGATCGTTTTCCTACTCAAAGGAAGTCCAAACTCATGCCTCGAGGGGATGGACCTTTCCAAGTCCTCAAGAGGATTAATGACAATGCTTATGAGTTAGATATGCCTGATACATTCTTAGGTAGTCATACTTTTAATGTCAGCGATCTAACTCCTTTTTCTGTAGGTCTCCAGAATTCGTGGTCGAATTCTCTCCAACTCGGGGAGTATGATGGAGATCAAGCCCAAGAGAACATGGAGGCCACTCATCAAGCTCAAGAAGAGGTGGAGGCACAAATGGAGGACGCCCATGGAGGTCAAAGTCCACCTCAAAGGATTACAAGAAGCATGTTCAAAGCCTTGGGAGCTAGAGGACATTTATTTTCTCTTTTTGTAGTGTCTTTAGTTGAAGGTGCTTAGAGGGAAACCTTAGAAACCTCTTTTGTTATAGCATCTTTTAGGCTTTAGTTAGGAGCTTTAGGGGGGTGTATTAGTAGATAGGTGTAGAAGTAGAATAGGGGGTGCCAAAGTAAAGGAAAGGATCACACCTTCCTTGCTTAGCAAATAGGCGCCGGTTCTAGTTTGAATTAGGAGGGAATTTTAATTGTTTTAGCTTTCTTTTTCAGCACCTTAGGCTATAAATAGAGGTGCCTTCCTTGTAAATTTCAGATTTGAATTTTATCTAAAGAAACTATACTCAAAATTGGAGTGAGCATTTGGAGAGCTTTGAGCTTCTTCTCTAGTCTTATCTTGAAGGACCATGGTTTCCTCAAGTGGCGGCTTCCACACTTATCTAGGAGCATCCATTCTTCTAGTGGCGTGATCATCCAACCATTCCTCCATCTTCATGAGCATTCTCTTCTCCTTCCTTTCTTCTTCTTCAATTTGTTCATGTAGCCTTGAGTTTTGAGTTGTTTTTGTTTCGGTTCCTTTAATTTTCCAGCACCTATATTCTGTTTACTTCTTAATTCTGTTCGGTACTTTTGTTTTTAATTCAATTCTGTTCGGTCTCTTCTTTTCATTCTCCTTTGTTGATTCAATTTGACAATATTTGGTTCATCCAAATGAGTTTGGGATTTGGTACTTGTTATTGGTGAGTTCTTGATCTTAGAACCATGATCCAACTTCTAAGAAAGTGCCTCTACATTTTCCAACTCAAGGTGATTCCTCAAAGTGTCAAGAATCTTGTTCTATGTGGCTATTGGAATCACATCATTTCCTCTTCTTCTTACTTCTCGTAACTTAGGGCTTCGTCCTCCATTACTTTCATCACAACGAACTCCCGTTCGTTCGTTCTCCATTCTTTGTCCACAATCGAGTCGATCTCTGTAACCTTTGTTAATCCTTTTTCCTTTTTCCTTTGCTGTTCACGCGATGGCTCGTACGAAAACCACCGCGAATCCTCCTCCTTCATCACGAAACCCTCCACCCCAAGCGCATAACTTACCACGAGCATCTGGTGCTCTTTCTTCCAGGCTGAGAGGCCTGCGACCTCTCACCCCAATCTCACTCAGGCAACTCCACCAGTCGCCGGAGGAGCCTCCGTCGACACACGAGACTACAAGAAGCTTTATCCGTGGGCCACCTCAGCTCTGTTGAAAGAAACCTCTTCCATAAACACAACGTTGGGCGTGCACCGACTAAGGAAAGGGGACCAATCTGATCTTTCATTCCATAAGGAGCATGACAACAAAATGGTCGTGCTGCCCTGCCACCCGGATGAACCAATCTGTGCTGACAATAAAGCGAGCAACGGCGAGCTGTTCTGCTTTCTCTACACGACGTTCTTCAAGAAGGTGAAGCTCCGACTTCCCTTCACTCGCTTCGAGAGGGAATTACTAACTGAGCTCAACATCGCCCCCGCCCAGCTTCACCCCAACAGCTGGGTGTTCGTAAGGGCGTTCCAGATCATGTGCGCACACCTAGGACTGCCAGCTTCGGTTGACGTTTTCCTCTTCCTCTTTGAAGCTAAGAATCCTGGAGACCGCCTCTGGATTAGCCTGAACGGGATCGCTGGGAGGTCAATCCTCTCCATCTTCCAGCAATATTACAAAGATTGGAAAGGGAAATTCGTGAAGGTGTGCGCCAACGACCAGGATCCTTCCCTGCTCGACGACTTCCCCTAGTACTGGGTACACAAGGGGAACAAAGACGCCAAAGAGAGCTTTAGGAGGCCCAGAAGTCCCGACAACATGGGCGAGCTAGACAAGGATCTATGCCTTTTCTGGAAGAAAGTAGCAGCCGCCAACATCACCTTTCCCACCTCCGCAATAATCTCCTTCGAGTTCCTCGAGGACCAACTCGAAGCTCACATAGGTTAGCACTTACCTCGACATTTAGGTTTTCGTCTTGTGTTGGAACTGATTGCACATCTCTGTTATCTACCATCGAGCGTCCTGCTTGTTGCGCACTGGACTTGGTTTTTAATTCATGCGCCATTTGTTTGCATCATTCGCACACGTACTCATATATTTTGCTCTTGCTTTGTGCTTACTTGTATATTTTTACCCTGTGCAGACCTCATGTTGGGCAAAGGCAAACTAGTTGAACTGAGGGCGCTCGCCCGAACTCATAAGTTGGTGACGGGTTCCCAAACCGTGCCCAACTCGGTGGTGGAGATCGTCGCTGCCCAGGGTAGATTGCCTCCTCAAGGCCCAGCTCCTCCAGAGACACTGCCCGCCCCCCAACGAAAAAAGCTCATCTTAAGGAAACCAAAGAGGAAAACTCCTCAAGTGGTTCAAGAAGATGAGGATGAGGATGATGAGGCGACTGAGGACGGCCTTGTCACCAAAAGGAAAAGGGTGGCACCTTCTTCACCACCCGCTCTCCCAACACCAACACCGCCCTCTCTCCTAGCTCCAGCACCGCCCTCTCCCCCAGCTCCAACACCGCCGGTCCAAGCAACACCCTTGGCAGTCGCGCTTCCTGCGGTTGAAGGCAACAAGCCCAACTTCATGGAGAACCCTCCTAGCGCCTCCACGCCGTTCGTATCTGCTGGAGAGGGTCCTCCTTCAACTGCCTCAATTGCTGAAGCCGCACCAGGTGGGGATGAAGGCGCTCACAACTCGCCGATACTCATAACCGAGTCCCCCACTTCACCACCACGCCAGGAAGCCCCCCTTGCTCAACCAATTCAAGAGGGTGGTGGTGAGAGTCAGCACCAGGCTCCTTTAGCGCCTCCACCAGCAGCAGCTGCAAGCCTTCCCCCCTTGGTCAAAGAAGTCTGGGGGCCTTTCACAGCTAAGCTAAAGATGATGGCAGAGGACCTTCCCTCAATCATAACAAAGGCTGTGAAGAGCTCCAACAAAAAGCTTCAGGACGAGATCTCCACACTCCAGGAGGAGAATCGCCTGATAAGGATCGAGGCGGAAAAGCTGTCTTGCAACCTGATGATGGCAGAGATCGATCACTCAAGGGTGGAGGACGCCATGAGTGCCGAGTTGAAGGTTACGCGCAAGGAGGCCTCCGATCTGCACCAGAAACTGCACCTCCTACAGGCTTAAGATGGCCAACTTGGAGGCATCGATGAAAGCGGATGCAGCCAAGGTAGAGAACCTTAAAAAGAGGTCGGCTGATCGGGAGGTTATCCTTGGAAAGCTCAAGAAGGAGAGGGACGACGCCGTGGACGAGCTCGCCAAGGCTCGAGAGGAAAACGAGAAAATTGTTGCAGAGCTGGCCCAGGCGCGGGGAGAAGGCAAGAAGGTTGCTGACGACCTTGCTCAGGCTCGTGGGGAAACTGAAGAACTGAAGAAGCGAGCTGACGAGCTGAAGCAGCAAACCGAGGGGCTCAAACAACAAAACGAAGAGCTCGAACTAAGCTCCGCCCAAGTCCTTGCCGCCGGATTCGACGCCGCCCTGGAGCAAGTCGCCTGCCAGTACCCCGAGCTCGACCTTTCCATGGTGTCGATATGTAATGAAGTGGTGGATGGGAAGATCGTGCCTTCTGAAGATTAGTCGTCTCCCTCCATCACTTATTCCCTGGGAATTAATGCTTGTTCCTTTTTGCACAAACTTTACCTGTAATAACTTTTTCTTTTCTTCTTATGCATTCGAACTGATACCACCTTTATTATAAATTCTCCCGCTTCCGCACATGGTCTCTCTGTTTACTTTGCTTTTCCTTGTAGAAACCGCTTAAACAAATTAACATAGCGATTATGCGGGCTCAATCGTTTACTTACTGCTTCAAACTCGAGCAAACTATCAACTTTCAAACGATGGCATTTTAATAACTTGTGAACTTAAGGCAACGAACTTCAGCGTGAAACTACTTACTAAACAACAAGCTTCGATCCAACTGATAGTTTAAGATATAGTTCACCTGATCTGCTCCATCGAAATGGGCCCTTACTCTTGCCATCACCTGAACTTCTTCTGATCGCCATAGGGTCCCGGCGATGTAAGCTTCCTTTTGCCTTCATAACTTGGCTATTGTTCCCTCATCTGGGGGTAGAGGCGCCTTTCGAATCCTTCTCTACCTCCCTGAGTTTCAGAACAATAAGCCGGATAGCTAGGCGTTCTCTTTGAACCTACCTTAGCCATCCTTTAAACTTCTTCCACCCTCCACACCGTACCTGAACTCGTTCGAGACGAGAAGGATTTTATCTTGCCTGAACTCGCTCGACGGCGAGTAGGTCTTTATCTTGCCTGAACTCGCTCGACGGCGAGAAGGTCTTTATCTTGCCTGAACTCGCTCGACGGCGAGAAGGTCTTTATCTTGCCTGAACTCGCTCGACGGCGAGAAGGTCTTTATCTGGTGCCTCTACTTTGCCCAGGGATTACATCTCCTCTTCCCTGGATGCACTGAGGACTTTTAACTTGTTCTCGCCTGCACTCGCACAAAGTCGAGGAGGACTTTAATCTCATTCTCGCCTCAGGACGCGCGAGGGCGTTGAGGTCTTTTAAACATTGTTGGTGCCTCCGATCGCCGAAAGACGATGAGGACTTTTAACTTTAACTGATGCCGCCAATCGCCGAAAAGCGATGGGGACTTTAAAACTTTTAGAAAGCATGCAGCATATCTTCAAACATGCCTTAAATCACATACGAGTGTCAAGGTCTTTTTCTAAAACTTTCGAAACAACAAGCATGCAATCTTAGAAACTTTAAACTTTGAAAACTCTTCTTTATTGGGTGGCCTCATTAAAAACCCTCCTTAGGGAAAAAAGAGTGCCCCCTTCAAACTGTTTTAACAGAAAGCTTGCAAATCTCTTCGTGTTTGTTTTTACTTACAAAGTTTCAACTGTAATATAACTTGAGGTGTGTGGCGTTCCAAGTGCGAGGAATCGCCCCTCCTTCCAATGTTTCTAAGCGGTAGGCGCCGTTCCCGAGCGCCTCGGTTATTCTGAACGGTCTCGTCCACTTAGGCGACAACTTGTTTTCCATCTCGTACTGGTGGGTCTTCCTCATCACCAAGTCGCCTTCTTTAAACTGCCTTGGCATCACCTTCGAGTTATACCTTCGTTCAATCCTCCTTTTCACTGCCTCGGCTTTTACTCTCGCCTCCTCCCTGACCTCATCCAGTAAATCCAGATTCAACCTTCTTTCCTCATTCGAGTCTTCCGCTACAAAGTTCTGGAATCTCGGCGAGCTCTCCTGGATTTCCACTGGAATCATCGCGTCGCATCCATAGACCAAGCTAAACGGGGTCTCATGGGTTCCTGGCTGCTCGGTGGTGTGGTATGCCCAAACTATGTGGGGTACCTCCTCAGCCCACAATCCCTTGGCTTTCTCCAGCCTCCTCTTCAAGCCTCTTAGCAACACCCGATTGGCGGACTCTACTTGGCCATTTGTCTGAGGGTGCTCGACGGATGCAAATACTTGTTGAATTCCCACCTCTTCGCACAGCCTCTTCGACAGATGACTTGCAAACTGAGTCCCGTTGTCTGACACCAGGCACTTAGGCACACCAAACCGGCACACGATGTTCTTCCACACAAAGCTCTCGATCTTGTGTGCGGTGATCTGGGCTACTGGTTCTGCTTCGATCCACTTGGTGAAATATTCAATTGCCACCACCAAGTACTTCATCTGCCTGATCGCCAATGGGAAAGGTCCCAGGATGTCGATTCCTCACGTATGAAACGGCCAAGGGTTGTAAATCGACTTTAACTCTTCTGGCGGCGCTTTGTGCCAATCGGCGTGCTGCTGACATTGCTTGCAACACTGTGCATACTTCTCGCAGTCCTCCCTCATTGTTGGCCAGTAGTAACCTGCACGGAGGGTTCTTGCGGCCAGAGCTCGACCCCCGACGTGACTTCCGCATATCCCTTCATGAAGCTCGGCCATAATTCTTGTACATTTCTCTCCGTGCACACATTCCAGGAGTGGGTGTGTGAACCCAAACCTATACAACTCGCCATCAATCATTGTGAACTTGTTGGAGTTCTTCTTTATCTTCCTAGCCTCCGTCGGATCCAGCGGGAGAAGGCCATCTGCCAAGCATCGCTGGTATTGTGTTATCCATGTGTCTGGCTCATGCGTAGCGCAGACCTGCGTCATGTTCACCCTCTCCCCCCGACATGCTCTTATTCTCGGCGATCTCAAGGTTTCCTGAGTCAAAGACCTGTGACTCCTCACCGCTTTCTCCGTCGACTTGCTTATTTGAAGGACCATGTGGTCTGCCACAAATGCTCTAGGCGTCTTCAGAGTTTCTTGGATCACCGTCCTCTGCCTACCCCCCTTGCCCGAACTGGCGAGCTTAGCTAGCAAGTCTGCTCGGGCATTCTGCTCTCTGGGCACATGCACCACTTCAAAGGAGACAAAGGAAACCTTCAATTCCTGCACGTACGCTAAGTAAGCCGCCATTTGTGGATCCTTGGCCTGGAACTCGCCTGTTACTTGTCCCGTGACCAACAGCGAGTCACTCTTAGCCATCAGCACCCTAGCTCCCATCTCCTTGGCCAGCAAGATTCCGGCGATCAGCGCCTCATATTTTGCTTGATTGTTGTTGGCTTTGAAGGCAAACCTCAGGGACTGTTCAATCAGCACACTGTTGGGCCCTTCCAGGATGACTCCAGCACCGCTACCCTGCTGGTTCGACGATCCGTCCACCGAAAGCACCCAACGAAAACCATCCCCTTCAACTCGTGCTGCCTCCGACGAGAGTTCGACCACGAAATCGGCGAAAACATGCCCCTTGATCGGTCCTCGGGGTTCATACTTGATGTCGAACTTCGATAGCTCCACTGCCCATTTCACCATCCTTCCAGCTACATCAGGCTTCTTCAAGACTTTCTGGATGGGCAAGTCGGTCATCACCAGTATTGTAAAGCTGTGAAAATAGTGGTGCAACCTCCTCGCCGAAAACACCACAGCCAGTGCAGCTTTCTCCAAGGCCTGATACCTCACCTCCGGGCCCTGCAACACCTTGCTGACGAAATAAATAGGCTTCTGAGCCTGGTCTTGGTCCTGGGCGAGCACCGCACTCACCGCCCTCTCAGTCACAGCAAAATACAACCTGAGAGGGGTTCCCACCAACGGTTTGCACAAAACCGGCGGGCTCGCCAGGTACTCTTTAAGCTTGATGAAGGCCTCTTCACACTCCCTCGTCCAGGCAAACTTATTGTTTCGCCTTAAACACTGGAAGTACGGATGGCCTTTCTCCCCGCTAGCCGACACGAAACGAGACAGGGCGGCCATCCGACCTGTAAGCTGCTGCACCTCCTTCACAGTAGCCGGACTCCTCATCGCCAAGATGGCAGCACACTTATCAGGATTTGCCTCTATTCCTCTTTCAGTTAAGAGGAATCCCAAGAACTTCCCTGCCTCCACGCCAAAAATGCACTTCTCGGGATTCAGCTTTAACCTGAACTTGGCAATTGTGGTGAACAATTCCTCCAGGTCCGCAACGTGCTTGCTCGTTTCCGGCGAGGTCACGACCATATCATCCACATACGCTTGCACATTCCTTCCCATCATTGGTGCAAGTACCCTATCCATCAATCTTTGGTACGTGGCCCCCGCGTTCTTCAGCCCAAAGGGCATCACTTTGTAGCAGTAGCACGATCTTTCGGTCATGAAGGCGGTCTTCTCTTCGTCCATATGATGCATTTTTATCTAGCTGTACCCCGAGAAGGCGTCCAGAAAACTCAACAACTTACACCCTGCAGCACTGTCGACCAGGGCATCTATGCTTGGCAAAGGATACGAGTCCTTTGGGCAAGCCTTGTTCAGATCAGTGAAGTCGACACACATGCGCCACTTCCCATTGCTTTTCTTCACCAGCACGACATTGGCCAACCACTCAGGGTACTAAACTTCCCTGATATGGCCTGCGGCGAGGAGCTTCTGTGTTTCATCCCTGATCGCCTGCCTCCTCTCCTCGTTAAACTTCCTTCTTCTCTACCGCACTGGTCTGACCTGGTTGTCCATTGCTAGGCGATGGCACAAGAAGTCTGGGTCGATTCCCGGCATGTTTGAAGCAGACCATGCGAAAGCATTCAGATGCCGCTCTATCACCTTGGCGATCTGGTCTTGGAGTTCAGCCTCCAAAGATCTTCCCAGCTTGAAGACTTTTCCCCCGATCTCCCTCTCGAGCCACTCCTCGACGGGTTTGGGTCGGGTTTCCCTGGCGATCACCGCCTTGGCGATTCCCAGCTCCCTCGCTTCCTCTGGGCGATTCCTCACCTCTTCTTCCCGATCGGCGTTCTCCTCCCTTGCTTCAGCATCTACCATGACGACGTCGCTACCGGCGGTAGCCTCCAGCTCCGTCGACCTGGGCTTCACACCGGGAGGCGGGGTGGTAGTGATGTAACTTACTGACCTCTTATTTTTCACACTATTCTCATAGCACTTCTTCGCTTCCTTCTGGTCAGATTTGATGGTGATCACCACCCCCTCCATAGACGGCAACTTCACCTTCATGTGCCTGGTCGAGGACATAGCTCCTATTCTGTTGAGTGTTGGTCTTCCCAACAGAATGTTATATGCTGAGGGAGCATTCACGACGAGGTACTTGATTTTCTCCGTCCTCGAGCCCGCCACATCTGTGAATGTAGTTCTTAACTCGATGTACCCCCTAACCTCCACCTGGTCACCAGCGAAACCGTATAAGCACCCTCCATAGGGCCTCAGCTAGTCAAGGGTAATTGCAGCTGTGTGAAAGTCGGCCAGAACATCACATCTGCCGAGCTTCCTTGTTCCACCAGTACCCTGTGGACCTTCCTCCCCGCTGTGACGAGCAAGATAACTATGGGATTGTTGTTATGAGGCAACGTCCCTGAGATCTTCTCTTGTGAACGTGATGTCCACATCTGGCGAGTGGTCCTCGAACATGTCCACCGTCATCACAAACCTTGCATACTTCTTCCTCTGTGATGCGGTGCATCCACCACCTGAGAAACCTCCTGCGATGGTATGGATCTCTCCATGAGTGGGCATCTCGTGCTGCTGAGCCTCACCACCCGCCGGCTGGGAGCTCGACGCGCCCCCCGTCCTCCTGTCCAACAGGTAATCATTCAGGAAACCGCTCTTGACCAGGTCGTCGAGCTGGTATCCGAGTGCCAAACATGAGTCGACGGGGTGACCAAAACTCTGGTGGAATTCGCACCAGGCGTCTGGTTTTGGTCCTAACACCTTGTCGCCCACTTTCTCGGGTGCCTTGAGCTTGGCTGTTATGTTGGGGATGGCGATCAGGTCCGCCAACCCCATGACAAACTTATGCTTTGGCGGGGCGATTGTACTCCCTGAGGCGCCCTGGGCCCCTGCCCTTGTTTTTCCTTGGATCATAAGGATGGCGAGTCCTTTGATCCCTCTTGGCCGCCGCTGTCTCCAGCACCCTCTGTGGTTGGATCCTGGTCTGGGCACATGGCCTAGCGGGGGCCACGCTCCCTCTCTTCTCGGCGACCTCACTCTCATCGACGATGTGGGCCACCGCAAGTCACCTAACCTCAGCAAACGTGGCGGGGTGAGCCCTGATCAGAGCCTCACAGAAAGGTCCCGGCAGCACGCCCTTTTTGAAGGCGTATACCAGCATCTCCTCGTCTTTCGCAGGCGAGCGGACCATCTGTGCTCCAAAACGATTCAGATAGTCCCTGAGGGACTCTCCCTGGTATTGCCTTATGTCGAACAGGTCGTAAGACACCCTAGGTGGCGCTTTGTTCACAATGTACTGCTCGACGAAAATCTTCGAAAACTGTTGGAAATTGGTTATGTGACCTGTAGGCAGGCTCACAAACCATTCCAGCGCTGTTCCCTGAAGCGTGCTCACAAACATTTTGCAATACATAGCATCCGAGCCTCCTGACAGCATCATCTGCGTGTGGAACGTGGTGAGATGTGCCTCAGGATCCTCCACGCCGGTGAAAGTAGCCTTCACGGGTACCACGCTCGCAGGGATAGGCGTGTATGTGATCGCCTGAGCGAATGGCATAGGGAAAACGCGAGGTGGCGACGACGATGCGACCTTCGTAGAAACCTGCAACTTCACCTCAGATCCTCCACTTCTTCAACAGGCCCTCGATTCCCTAACCAAAAACGCAATCAAACAGAAACACACCGAACGGCCGATTGAACACCGCGCGAACGGCAAGAAACTCCAAGAAAAACGATCGAAAGCTTGAACGGATGGTGGAAAACCTCACTCCACCGATTAAAACTTCGAACAACGGTAGAAACCTCGAATTCACCGGACAAGACTCACACGAGCGGTGAAAAACACGAGTTTACCGAACAACATCTTGAACGAACGGCGGAAAATGGTTACACCAGCACGCAACCACACAGAAACTACCGAAACTTCAAGAACTCACGTTGCGAAAGGGGACAGGTTTTACACGGCCCCACGGTGGGCGCCTGATGATCCTTCCTGTTGACCAGAACGCTGGAGCCTTGCCTCGTCAAATCTGGATCGACTTTGCACCGTGCTAGCTTCCGTCTTTCGCCTTGATTCACCTCAAGAACCTGCAAAAGACAGAACGGCACCGCTGCGGCCGATCACGCTCCGACGTCCAAGTCAGCGACTGAACCACCAAAATACTAAGAGAAAACTAAGAACTTCAGGAACCGTGCAATATTCTCTCTCAGTGTAATCCAGTTCTCGCGAGCGTAAAAGAAGTATTCTAAAATGCGCGTACCTCAGAAGTTCGTTAGGATTCCTTATATACCTGTGCATTTTCTCTCTCCTGACAGTTACACATCTGGACACGTGGCTCGTATCCAGCTGTACACGTGTCACCATCTGGAGCATCCTTGACTTGAGCGTCGCCTCTTACTCTTCAGGCTTTTCGACTAAGTTACTTATGCAGGAAGCAATTCAGCGTATAACTGCCTAGGAGCGCGATATCTTCTGCGTGGCGAGTACGGGTGTCTTCATATACACCTTCCCTGTGGTCTCGCTGGCTGCCATTATATTCTACTTTACTTACTTCACTGTGCATGCTCGGGTAAGCTGTTCCCCGACCTCAACCTCTGGCCAGCTAGGGAATGACCATCTGACGACTTCATCCTTTGCTTCAAAAGCCTGGAACAAGCTTTCTTGATCCTTCGACGATGTCATCCTCTCGGCGATCTCCGATCGTCTTGTCGCCTAGGTTCGCACCCGGCGACTACAACACAAACTTGGTGATCGCCGTTTTAGGCATGCTAGAGATCGGGCACGCCAACTTAACGACTGGCGATCACACGAGCCTCCCGACGTCCTTCCCTTCTACCAGCCCGGTGTCCCGTTCAACACGCCTATACTATTGCTTGCGGCAACGTCATCAATTCCGACTACCTGGGCGGTACAAGAGGAATGTGGCAAGGTACACCCTTATAGATGGAAAGTTTTTTTGTCATAGTTATACCCATCTCATCCTCACTTGTGTAAGTGGGGATCAGTGTGCTTGCATCATGGCAGAGTTCCATGAAGGCATTTGCGGAAGTCATGTGGGAGGGAGAACTCTCTCGCTAAAGGTCGTCGAGCTGGGTATTATTGGCTAACTATGAAGAGGATTGTATGAGACACGTACAATAATGCGAACAATGTCAGAAGCATGCTGATTGGCATCATGCGCCACCTGAGGAGTTACAGTCAATATATAGCCCCTGACCTTTCCATACATGGGGAATAGACATCTTAGGTCTTTTTCCTTTGTCAATTCATCAGATGAAAGTACCTTGTGATAGCCATTAAGTACTTCACAAAGTGGATAGAGGCTGAGCCAGTTGCACAAACCCACAAGGTGCAACACTTTGTGTGGAAAAACATTGTTTGTTGTTTCGGGATCCCTAGGCACTTGGTGTCTGATAATGGTACCTAGTTTGCAAGTCAGCAGTTATGCAAGGTATGCATGGAGCTCGACATCAAACATGTATTTGCATCTGTGGAGCACCCTCAAATGAATGGCCAAGTCGAGTCTGCCAATAGAGTCTTGCTCAAAGGTTTGAAGAGGAGGTTCCTCAAATTTTGTGGGCTTATCACACTACTTCTCAGTCAATAATCAAGGAGACACCTTTTAGTTTGGTATATGGGTCAGACGCCATGATACCAGTAGAGATCCAAGAAAGCTTGCCTCAGTTCCAGAACTTCGTGATAAAGGAGTCTAACCAAGGAAGGAAGGTGAACCTGGATCTGCTAGACAAAATGCATGAACAAGATCGCATCAATTCTGAAGCTTTAAAGAGAAGGATGGAGGTGAAGCAAAAGACCAATTTGAAGCCCCGACAGTTCCGAGTTATCGACTTGGTGATGCGAAAGGTGCACCCCTATCAGCTGGAAAATAAGTAGTGTCTAAAATGGACTGGCCCATTCCACGTGGTGGAGGTGCTTGGGAACAGAGCCTATGGGCTTGAAACCCTTGAAGGGGGAGCTATACCTCGAACATGGAATGGGGCGAACCTTAAGTTTTATTTCAGTTAAGATATTTTGTTAATGTTTTCTTTATGAACGATGTAGTGATTAAGGGGACACACTTTTTCCCTTAAGAGGGTTTTTTAACGAGGTCACCTAATGAAAATTTGTTCTTGAAAGATGATGCATTAGAGTTTTTTGTTTGTTACATGATAAGGCGACTTGCCGGTGAGATTATCTGAGTAAGCGTTATGTGTGTTACTAATTATGTAGTGCCTGACGAGGCGACTTTTCCTTGGTAAGATTCCAAGTCTAGGTGTTTCGAAGTTCATTGTGATTCAGTTGGGGCGACCTTTCCTTGGTAAGATTCTGAGTTCAGGCGCCCCGAATCACAATTAGTTGTAACTAAGATTTTTTAGTTAAAAGCAGATAAGACGACCTCACTCAGTTAGAATACTTGAGTAGACGTTCTATGGAAAAATTGGTCATTTATAGGAAGGTAATACGACCTACCTCGGTGTTGGTAAGACCACCCGAGCTCGGGAGCTCTGTAGATGAAGGCTGAGACTAAGATTGTCTAAGAAGTCGGGGTAGTCCGTCGAGAGGGCAATCATCCGAGTTCGAACACCCTATGGGGTAGTAATACACCGCGAAAGAAATTGTTTAAGAGTTGACTTGGTGTGTAAGCCAACACCCGATTTAGATGCTCTAAACAAAAGTAATTTTTTAGTAGTTGACTTGGTGTGTAAGCCAACACCCGAGTTAGATACTCTAAACAAGGGTAATTGTTTAGGAGTTGACTTGGCGTGTGGGCCGACACCCAAGTTAACTACTCCAAACCAATGTGATTGTTTAAGGAGTTAACTTGGCGTGTAAGCCAACACCCAAGTCAAAAGCTCCAAGATTATAAACAAATCATTCTTAGTGTAGGGGAAAAAGGATCAAGCTTGTAAAAAATGCGAGCCTTTGAGTATTGAAAGCCCTGCTTAGCAAGGTTAAAGTATGTGATCCTTATTTAAGTAGTTGAAGGGCACTCATGTGAGTTAAGAGGTTTTATGCGGCCAGAGGGTATGGATCCTCCAACGATTAGTTTGTCAAAGCATTACGATTTTTCGTGCTTGATTGAGGTATTAAGTTTGTTGTCTTTTTAGCTTAAGTGGGTTAGCATAGGTGTAAATTGGCTCGGGGCGATATCCAGACAACCGGGCCAGGGCTAATGTCGAGCCAAGCAGACCCAGACCGATGTCGAGCCAAGCAAGTCCAGGTCCAGGTCGATGACCAGCCGAGCAGGTCCAAGTCCAGGTCGATGTCGATGTCGAGTTGAGCAGGCACGGGCGAATGTCGAGCCGAGCGGGCCCAGGCTGATGTCGAGTAGAGCGAGCCCGAGCCGATCTCGAACCGAGCGGGTCCTGGCCGATGTCGAGTCGTCTGGGCCCCGGGTTGATGTCGAATCGTCCGAGCTTGGGCCGATGTCAAGTCGTCCGGGCCCAGGCCGATGTTGATTCGTTTGAACCCGGGTCGATGTCAAGTCATCCGGGCCCGAGCCGATGTCGAGTCGTCCAGGCCAGGGCAGATGTCGAGTTGAGAGGGCTGGAGCCGATGTTGAGCAGAACGGTTCAGGGCTGATGTCGAGCCGAGCGGTCCCGGGCCGATGTAGAGCTGAGCGGTATCGGGCCGATGTCGAGCCAAGCGGGCCCGGGCCGATGTCGAGTCGTGCAGGCCCGAGCCGATGTTGAGTCGTTTGGGCCCGAGCTTAATTCAAGTCGTCTAAGACCGGGCTGATGTCAAGTTGTCCCGGCCCAGACCGTTGTCGAGTCGTCCGGGTCCGGACCGATGTCGAGTCGTCCGGGCCTGGACCGAGTCGTTTAGGCCCGAGTCGATGTTGAGTCGTTCGGCCTGGACTGATATCGAGTCGTCCGGGCCCGACCCGATGTCGAGTCGTCCGGGCCCGGGCAGATGTCGAGTTGAGAGGGCTGGAGCCGATGTTGAGCAGAGCGGTCCCGGGCTGATGTTGAGCCGAGCAGTCCCGGGTCGATGTCAAGCCAAGCAGGCCCGGGCCGATGTCGAGTCGTGCAGGCCCGGGCCTAATTCAAGTCGTCTAAGACCGGGCCGATGTCAAGTCGTCCAGGCCCAGACCGTTGTCGAGTCGTCCGGGTCCGGACCGATGTCGAGTCGTCCGGGCCTGCACCGAGTCGTTTAGGCCCGGGTTGATGTTGAGTTGTCCGGCCTGGACCGATGTCGAGTCGTCCAGGCTCGGACCGATATCGAGTCATCTGGGCCCGGGTCGATGTCGAGTCGTCTGGGCTTGGGCCGATGTCGAGCCATCTAGGTCTGGGCCGATGTAGAGTCGAGTTGGTGTACGTCTAGGTTGAGTCGGCTTAGTCCTAATTCAAGCCAAGTTAGTTTGTGTCCATATCAAAATGGATTTAAAGTAATTGACAAAGTGGATTTAATCTAGATTTAATCCACTTTAAATGGATTTTAAAAAAATCCAAATATATTTGATCTAGTTAAACTGGATATGGATTTTAAATCCAATCCATTTATTTGGATTTGGATTGGATCTAGATTGGATTTTAAAAAATCCAATCCATGACCACCCCTAATCACAACAGATAAAATATCTCTTTATCTTTTATCTCTGGAATAATATCACAATAGATAAAATATCTCTTTATCTTTTATCTTTGGAATAATATGACAACAGATAAAATATCTCATTATCTTTTATCTCTGGAATAATATCACAACAGATAAAATATCTCTTTATCTTTTATCTCTAGAATAATATCACAATAAATTATATCTCTGTCTTTTATCTCTAGAATAATATCACAACAAATAAAATATCTCTCTATCTTTTATCTCTAAAATAATATCACAATAAAATATCTCTCTCTCTTTTATCTCTGGAATAATATCGCAACAGATAAAATATTCCTTTATCTTTTATCTTCATAATAATATCACAATTGAGAAAATATTCCTTGACCTTTTATGTTCATAATAATATCACCACAAATAAAATATTTCTTTATCTTTGTTACCTTTTCTGGGTTGACCAACATCTGAGCTGATCTTACGACTCACCTCTTGTGCCCAAACACCGAGATGACCTTCCCCAAACACTTGGATCGAGATGGCGAGCTCTCCTGCATGTTACACATGCCCCCCGTCTTACCTGCCACTAGGTAATCATTTACTCACGGGGCGCCTATACTCGAGTGGTAGTATTGGCACCGAGCTAGGTCGACTTACCATGTGCCAATTCAAACTAATCAATAGAGCTAAATGCATCATCTTCTAAGAACAAATTTATCACACATCGTTAAAAAAAGAAAGCATTAAGCAAGAATATCTTAGCTGAAAGACAACTCGAGGTTTGCCACATTCCACGCTCGAGGAATGGCCTCAACTGGTTGGCCTTGGCTTCTTCGTCTACATATTAGAGTAGACTTTCATGGTCTCCATGATTTGCTGCAAGGTGGGGTCCTTGGTCCCTTCACATCCCAGTGGACCTTGCCTCGTGTTCCTCATTATGTCACAAACTCAAACACAACTGTGGATGGGATAAGGTTTTATCGAACCCTACGATGGGCGTCAAATGTTCTTGCCGGTTAACTTGGTTGCCGGTTGACTTTGATGACCGGTTCAGGCCCCGCCTGTCTCCTCTGGAATTTGCACTTCCCTTGGTTGATGAATGCTTTACCTGTAGAGACAAAAGGGCACCCTTACGGCCGTTTGCACTCCGACGCTCAAGTCAGTAAGGGCTAAAGAATAATAAGTATGTAAAACAGTTTTAGTCTTAGAAACGACGTACCTTTACCAGGGATCTTAACTCCCTTTTATAGACTGCTTTTAGGTTACCTTATTGTAACAACCCCTCTCTCACCAGAGCCTTATCTCTAGTGAAATTAGGTTTGCTGGAAGGACATTCTATTACGTTGTTACACAATCTTAGAGCACATAATCTTCCTCTTTGGAGTGCACAATCTTAACAACATGGTCGCCAGGGTACCAACTCATGTACCAGCATTACGAGGTCCATCTGTTACTGTAGGTGCCCTAGTCCTTACCTATCATGCATGCAACTTTCCCCTGAAAACCCTAGCGCTCTTGGGCCTTGTCGTCTTCAGGGGATATTTACTTATGTTAGACCCGGATGTACTATACACACCATATACACTTCTCTTGTTGACTAGGCTTTTCATTTATACACGACTTTCAACACACGCATCTCTGGGGGCCCACTTACGTGGTCCACTATCTCGATCAGATCACCGAGCCGACTTGTTCCACAGGTGCCGATGTCTGATGCCTGATGACGATGTCCGATGTTTGGTCCAGTACACAGATCTTTCTTGTCAATCCGAGCCAACATGCTATCTTCGAAAGGGGATAAGAGGAAATTAGCAACAATAAAAAAAGTCAACACCATCGAGAGTAAAGAGTGAAAAGTACCGATGTAAGCTTTTAGAGCCCTTGGGGCGAACTCTTTGCTTATGAGAGTGGTAGTGTCGAATACCACCTTTAAGCTCGAGAGGAATTGACAGACCTTCTGGTCACGCTAGGGCATATCTTCCGGGCGTCGAGAACCTTGGAAGCGTGGCTTCTTGGTCCAGTACAGAGGAAACCCAACCAAGAGAGTTGGATCCCTCTTATTAGATCGTACCTTTAAGAATTTACCTTTAAAGCCCTTGTAGGATTGTTGGAAGAACGATAACAATGCTCTCCCAGCCACCCCGTTGAAAGACACCCAAAGTTGGCGGCCTAAGTGTTTGGCCTCAAAGAAATACAAAAAGACTTCCATAAATGGCAAAAGGCCAAACTGCGTGCAAAGAATGCAGAAACCCCGAACAAATGGCCAGCTATTTGGGCAGAGGCCATGTTGATCTCAGTAAGGAGCTCTTTCTCAAAGTTGAACAGGGGAAGATGAAGAAGGATTCTTTTGAATACGGTGGCATAGAAGTAGTAAAAGGGACCTTCAGGGTCCGATGACTCATCGCAGTAGACGAGTTCATCTTCTCTACATGGGATTAACCTAATGGCTCTATATTTCTCTTTTCCAAAAAAACATTTATTTTTTCTAAGGGCCACTATTAGCTCACGAGAGGGGTAGATAGAGACCAATTCTAATAGGTTTTGGGGTGCCCAGGGGTATAAAGCTTTGTAATTCATTGCTTGAATATATAAAAATAAAAACACAAGCAAAGTACAAACACACATTCAGACAAGACAAACCACATGTAACAATACATTTCAAATTCAAGCAAAGCAATGTAACTAACAAATATAACAATCAGTATAAGTAGGAAATGGTAAATTCAGAAGAATCCCCAACTCAGGAAATATGGTCGCAATGAATACTCTCAACTGATAAGGATGCAAATACATAATAATTGATTTGAGCGAGAGGAGGTACCTTGTTTCAAGGAGCGATTGAGGATGAGGGAGTTTCCCAGGTTCGCGAAGGGGGTGGAGTGAGAAGGAGAAAAACACAAAGAGTTTGCAAAGATTAGAGAAATGGAACAATGAAGAGTAGCAGGTATCTAAACGTTAACATAATGATTATGGGAATGGTAAGCGACAACACCTTTCCACTATTGATAAGAGCGCTACATGTGCGTCCATGATTGAGTATGTTGAAATGTCACCTCAAAAACCCTTCGTACGTCGCGCTACACCTGCTCGTTGCGAGACTGTCACTAGAGCACTCGAAAAGCCTTTTTGCTTAGCCAAGCTAAACTCGAGCCAGAGGGGCTTGTGTACTGGACAGAGCGCTCAGGGCTCAGTGCTCGGTGGTCGAATCTCGGTGTATAGCATATGCAAGTCAGCTCGGCTGTTGGGCTTGTAAAGGGGGTCGTGAGTTTGGTCGAGTCATATAGGTAAGCCCGTTGTGGCATAACTAAAATAATATTTTTATACCTTAGTATAAGGCTACTAGTAAAGGGTATTTTTGAACCTAGGGGTACGAATAGTACATGTCGTGCCTAGGTCAAGTAAATGTTTTTTTAAACTTGAGAACGTGTGTTCTAGGGCACAAAGTGGTTAAGTTGCATGTGGGATAAAAGATAACGTTGCACCACGAGTAGGGTGCCCCCGTAAGCAGAATATTCCCCTGTTGTTGGCACATAAGTTGGTGCCCTACTGGTAGGTGGTTGTTCTTTTATTATTTTATGATATCTTTAGAGATAAGATTCATTTCTGTTGCAACACTTGAGAGAAGGCGCCCATCAACATAATGTTTTCCTGTTGAGTATGCTTTCAGTTGAGATTAGATTCTCATGAGGAAAACTGTTACAAGAGATAAGCTATAAAAGGGAGTTTGAGACCTCAGGTAAATGTATGTTGTTCCTGAGACTGAAACTGAATACTTCTTGAATTTTAGTAAGCCTTTTATTGACTTGTTCGCCGGAGTGCCATCAACAAGTAGGGTCCCCTCTGTTTCAACGGAGGTACGTTTCAGAGGTACAAGAGATATGAAAGATTCCTAAAGAGACAGACGAAGCTAGAACTTGTCAACAGACGAGCAAGTCAACCGGCAAGAACAACATCATTAGAGTGTTGACAAGAGTTAGTTGAATTTGATTAACACATGTTTGATTTAGTTGAACCATGTGCGAGAATTGATGAAGAATTTATCTATGAGGAACTTAGAAGAACACCTACATTTTTTACTTTTTATATTCTACTTTATTTTTCTGCACAACTATCTCAACCTGTTATTTTAATGGTTATTGTTAACTTTTTTTTTTTATTTGTAAATATATTTTGAATACTGATACAGTATCCCACTAATGAATTCTTAACCTATCCTAATTCAAAATATAATCATTCTAACTTTTACATAATTTTATTCAATGACCATATGCAATATAAATTAATATCCTTTCAAGTGTATTTATGAATAGATATTAAAAATATTAAATAATACTAAAAGCATTCAAATATGTCATTAATTAGTTTGTGCTGTCAATGACTTTAGAGCTAATTATCACATAATTGATAATTTAGTATAGGAAATATTTTTCTAGTTTTTTAACACGTGAGCATGTTTAAGTTCAAAACCAAGATTACAAATGTACATTTATTATAACTTATAAGAACGAAGTTGACCACTTGGAAAATAATATAAAATAAACTCCATCAATTAAGTGGTGTAGGTAAAACAAAATGATTTTAAGTATTTCTAGAAATTATATTAAACAGCATAAAATGGTTTAAATAATTCTAAATTAATGTGTATTGATATTTCAAAAGTTATTTAATTTTGGATAAAATTGAGAAAAGGTGATGGTGTGTTGTAACACAAAACTAGTTGTAAGATGTAACCAATGGGCGTGTGTCTGCGTCCCTTCAGTATCATCTCATCCACATAATATTAGTATCAATATCTTTCCAAAATAAAACAAAATAAAAAATAAAAACAAAAAGTAGAAATGATAGTGGGGATTGCATCATAGTTCTACCCAACACTTTTGATTTCACAGCTCTTCTTCTGGACCTGGGATTCTCTCATCCATGGCCACCGTGCATTTCCAATCCCTAACCCTCACTCGCTCCTCCAGAGCCCCTTCCCTCACCTTCTCTCCTCCGGTTGCCGTCATCGGCAGCCGCATCTCTGCTTCGGTGCCACGATGCTCCGGCCTCCGGCTCCGATCCTCCGTTCGAACCGCTTTTTCGACTCGCGCCGCCTCGAGAACCGCTCCTCGCGGCGGATGCGTGGTTTGCGAAGCACGAGATACCGCCGTCGAAGGTTAGATTTCGATTTCGATGCGAAGATTTGTTGTTCAGGTTCTGTAGGAGTTTTGTAATGTTGTTGTGGTTTGTCAAATGTTCTGTGAAATTTCTTGTGCGCTGTGTGGATTTGGAATGTTAAAATCATTGAATTATTCCAACGATGATGCTAATTGTTTGAGCCTTTGAGCATTTTGGTGAGTGAAGCTAAGAAAACACTAGAACAGTTTGGTATTTGTTTTATTTGATATTTTTTTGTATTCTGATTTTTATTTGACGACTAATATTTTGTAGATCTGGATTCTAGTGCTTTGGATTTTTTTCTTATAGCTGTGCATAGCTTGAAACGTTTCTTGCATGATTATCTGTTTTGTGGTGAGAAAAATGGAATAGCTGGAATTGTTTGAAGAGTTTCTCTTTGTATATACATGTACCTGTGTTTTATAACCTAACTATATCTCTATTGGAAACAGGACTAATTTTATAGTGTTAGCGTATCATGCTTGTAGCCATAAGTTTAGCAAACAATCAGAACAGAAACTGCATCATCATTTTACGTCACTCTCGCAGGCTGTTTCATTTTCTTCTGGCATGTTTCACATCGACCCATTACATGTAATGTAAGGTTAAATATTCGCTTGAATGTATCATTATAAGCAATTCTTTCCCTCTTGATAATGTCTCTAGCCACCAATCTTACGCTGATAAGTTTTTAGAATTCCATTCTTTTGTTTGGAAATGCATTTACAACTGACCAGTCCCACAAGTCTATGTTCAAACGAGGTGAATTCATCTCCTTGATGGCGACTAACCATTGAGTTTTCTCTTTACTTGCTAGAGTAGGCAGTAAGCTCTGGATATCCATACCTTTTTCAAAGCTTTGATTATTCTCCTTGTTCTAAGACTGCCAATACTATAATTATGATTAGCACCTCTGTCCTCATCGTGTCTTACCCTTCTTCTACAAGATCATCTATTTCATCATTCAGTAGAAAGTCAAATGCTATGTCTATCTCTACCCCAATCTCACATTTTTTAAACTTTTGACTTGTAAGTCATTTTAGTTTCATTACAATATCCTGACAAATGACGATACAATTCTTGAATCCTGGCTCAAGACACCATAATGCACATCTATACGCATTCTCTATATCATAGAAACATGCATTTAACAACACATGTGAAAGCTTCTAGCTTCGCTTGCCATATGTGCGTATAGGCTACAAAGCCAAATATTCTCATATTATCATGCTTGGGGCAGTGCTTTGATTAGATTTCCTCAAGAGTTTTCATATCAAGCGTTGTTGAGGGACACGTTAATCAGATAGGTATTAGTAGTGACAACTTAAGTCTACAACACCTTTGGAACTCTAGTTGGGTTCTCCACCATGCTCTTCCAAAGTTTTCAAATGTTTCATCTTTAGCCTTATGAGGGTAGACCCACCTTGATAGATTGTTTGAACCTAGTAGACCGTTTGGATGAGTCTGTTTGCGTCTGGTGAAACAACTCTTGTTGAAGAGGGTTATGAATTATTAGAGGACTTTGTAGTCTCGTTGATGTTGTTGACTATAAGTCCTTTTTTTTCAAATTTTGTGGTGTTTTGATTTGATTTATTGTTATTTGAATTTATAGACATGATATTATTATTAATTATGGTTGTCTTTCATTATCTTTGCATTACAATTATATTTCTGCTTATTTTCTTTTAAAATTATCGATATGTATCTATTGTATTAATTTTTTTGTCTGCGATCTGCCATAACCCATTATGGCTTCCGTGTACATATTCATAAAGGATTTTTGGGGTCTCTATTTGGTAACGCTGATGAAGTTTATGTTGACTGCAATTGCATAGATGTATGGAATTTGTGCAAAAAATTTCAAATTGATTAGAGGGAATTTCTTTATCTATAATGGTTAATCTTAATGTCATTGGTAGAGAGAAACAAAGAAGCTGTTTTAGAATATTAGAGTCAATTCGTAGTAATAGAGGAGAAATTTATAGTTTAATTCCAATCTTCAGATAAGGTTCTTTTCTTGTCTTATCAGAAGATGAGATTATAGCTATTAGGTTCCTTTTTATATTTGTTCTTCTGCTCGATATGGCAATGATCATGGTGTTAGATTTCACCATCATTGAGATAATTGCAAGAGAACTAAATTTAGTCATGAAAGTGGTTTAGCTTTCTTCAGACAAAATTGGGTTTGAAGCGTTCCACTGTTATAGTTGTGATGAATTATGATATCCTGCACTAATATAAATTAATCTAGTAGTTTTTGAAGCATTAAGGATTGATGTTTTACATTTTAGCATCATTACTCATCATTGCACTCTATGTGAAGCGCATGGGTCCTAATTATCTGCTGCTTTACATTTCCAGAGTATTGTTGCATGTCTTGGTGAAATATTTACTAAAGTGAAACACTTTGTATCATTGAATATTGCAGTGTCGGCTATTACTGACGCAAATTGGGAAAAACTCGTGCTTGAAACCGAGTCTACTGTACTGGTTGAATTCTGGGCTCCATGGTGTGGTCCCTGCCGAATGATCCATCCGATAATTGATGAACTTGCCAAGGAATATTCTGGTAGGCTGAAGTGTTACAAACTCAATACTGATGAGAGCCCTTCAACTGCTAGCCGTTATGGAATTCGAAGTATTCCCACTGTCATTATTTTCAAGAATGGTGAGAAGAAAGATACAGTTATCGGAGCTGTGCCCAAGACAACATTGACCTCAAGCATAGAAAAATTGCTGTGAGCAAATGAAAAGCTATTTTTCTCGTTAGCTTCCTCTCATCTAAGCCAAATATATCAGGTTGGGATTATTTGTTTCTTAAATAACCATTTATGGTCCTGTATAGTTATGGATGCAAACCATATTTTCTGATTTCTTTAGATAATCATAGTTAAGAATGTGTTGCTGAATTTGCAATCTATTATAGCACAATTTAAATCTATTTTACATCTTGGCTCCTGTTTCTTCAGTTCTTAACCGTTCACTAAGTTGCTGAAGATTGTGTGGTCATGTGGGGCTATGAAACAAATTTAAAACCTTTGTGTTGCATAATTTCCAAAGCTCGACCTAATCCATGGTGAATGAAAGTTCAATAGTAACGTCCATATACTTTTACTTCTTCTCAGAAAGCAATACCATAATTAATGGTAGTTCCTTCCGTCTAGGTTGTGACTGAAAAAGAAAATTGTATTTTCTCCAAAGTGTGAAATCTATTTCATTCATGGGATAACTGGATGTGCCAAGAGATACCAATTGCTGCTTGGAGTGAGCGGTTAAACATTCTAAGTCACAACATTTAGGAGCATATGATTCTTTTGTTGGTGGATTTAAAGCGAACAGGAATGATTGAAATCCATGGATATAGGTTAGATACGAAGAATGTGGCATGAGGGTATGTTGCGCTAGTGAGTGCGCTTGAAAATGAGAGAAAATATGGAAACTGAGAAGGAAGTTAAAACTTTTTTGGTGCTTCAATACCATACTATATTTAAATTTATTTTGATTTGGGGTATGTTTGGTAAAAGAGAAAAAAAGCAAATAAGTAGAAAAAAAGGATAAATAAATAAGAAATAAAATGAGAGAAAAATTGTTTGGTTGAAGAAAAATAAATTAAAAATTATTTTAGAAACAAAATGAATATTTTTTTATTATATTGAAATTTTATTATTGATTTTTTTTACTAATTACATCATTTTATTACTTTCGTTATTAATAATTTTTTATGATAGTCATACTAAATGGCGGGAGGAGGAAAGAGCTTATGAAAAGCATGATAAAAGACTAATTGGGTAAGGGGTAAATTCTTCCTCTAGCTCTAGAGTTTCTTTTAACACTATTTTTTAAAATATTAAAATTTTTGAAACTATGCAGTAGTACAGACATGGAGATACGTAAAATCTTTAAAATGTAGAACATAGGACACGGATCTATATATTATATAATTATACGTAAAATCTTTAAAATGTAGAACATAGGACACGGATCTATATATTATATAATTATAAATTATATAAATTAACAATAAAGATTTATATGGACAAATATGTTTCAGATATTTTAAATTATAAATTGTAAAATTTAGAAGGTATTTTCGAATCTATTTGCAATTAAAAAAGTTAAATTGAACTTTTCATAAAAGATATGGAAGTGCACCAATAAGGCATGGAGGTGCACGAAGAGAAGTAAAAAAATGCAGATAGAGCGGAAACACAACTTGATTGAAACAAAATGGAAATGATCAATTAAGTTGGACCAACACTATTTCTATTTAAAATTTTGTTGGCAATTGCTTCCTGCATTATATTATATCACTGCACCCAATTCCAGTAAAAAAGACAAAAAAATGTCTTTAATGTATTATTTTTTATATTGCAGATTTTCTTATCTAGAAGGGCTTTTGATTTTTGTTTTTGGATTTTTATTTCTGGAACAAAAAGCTATTCCAATCTACTTTTCTGAATTGTATTATTTCCAATTTCGGATTTTCATTTTCAAAATAAAGAATATTTTTGAAATTTTAAAATTGTGTTGGGTGCAGGTTTAAAAATATTGGGTGTAGGAAGAATTTGTCAATTTTCTTTTCTTTTTGGAATCTCAGGCATGTTTAATTATATTTTTCAAAAACTTATTTACTCTTTTAAAAAATAATCAATTTTTCCTTATTTTTTTTCTTTCTTTCTTCTTAAATGAAGACTTAGATTGTGTTTAATATTCCAATTAATTAGGAATAATTTTTATTTTGTGATATAAAATGAAAACATCGTAATACAAAGGATTATTAACTTCTATCTTTGATAATTTTTTACTAAAAATATGATCCAATAAAATTAGTATATTTTTATGAAACATAATTGGAATCATCTATAAATTGAGTCAATCTAGTTTGGTTAATTGAATTTGTTAAGGTAGATGAATAGTTGGGTCTTTACCAATAGTAATACTAAATTTTGATTGCTTAAGAATATTGTTTCTAAGTGTGTATAAATAAAAACAAGTTTTTACACTAACAAGACAAACTTATACAAAGATTATTAACATTTTCAAAGCAAGAATATTTATGTTAAGACTTTAGATGATCTAATCAGTCTTAGACAATCTCATGATAAGAGGCTCTAAGTATGTTTTGATGATAATTGAAAACTATAAAGATGTGCTATGATTTCTATGAACAATACACAAAAGTTACCAAAATAGCAGACGTTGTCCTGAAAAGAAGAAAAATGATGTTACAAAAAATGTTAAAGATTATGTCAAGTACTATATATCCTTGTAAGAATATGATAGGAATGAACATAACATTAGTTGAAAACGTTAGATGAACAAAGTGTTGAAAAGGACTAGAAGCTTGTCCTCACAGAAAGCGTCAGACAATGTCACAAAGGAACTTGCTAGATGATATTCAAACAATGAAAGAGCTATACAAAGGTCTCACAAAGACGGTAGACAATGCATACAGAAGAAATCAGTGGACCAAGCTTAATATACAATGTTAGAAAAAATTAACACAAAATGTCAGATGATGAAAGTGTTGAAGATGGATGAAACTTCTTCTCAGCAAGTCTTAGTGTGTGTGTTTGATGTAGAAAAATGTATTGTTTGCTTTGAAGTTAGTGAGGATGGTATTAGTGGTCATAGTAGGTTAGAGTGAGTTTAAGGTAGCCTTTTACTTCGTGACCTACTTCATACCCTTAACCAAGGTGGTAAGATCAAGCACAAAAAGTTTTTCAAAACTCTTTTATCAACTACCTTAAGTTTTCTCAAAATCAGGTTACTACACAAAAATAAATCTGTTGATTTGTAAAACAATATATTTATTTCTGAACTGGGTAATGTTTTTCAAAATTCTGTTAGGGCACCAAACAGTTTGTTGCAGCATGTTATTTCTTTTATGATGAGTTGGAAGTGGTTTTAAAACCATCTTGTGTATTTCAGAAAAACAATCCATTTATTTTAACTTCAACCTGTTCTTTTTATAACAACTTTCAACTGTTTTTTGATAAACTGTTATGAATTGGTTTATATATAAAGAGAGGCACATCTCACATGAAAGATGACTGAGTGATCACGTTTTTTAACACAGATCAAAGAGTTTTCATTGAGAGACAAAAACTTTGAATGTGTTCTTGAAAGGTTCTCTTAAGGAATTCAAGTGTGCTTGTTCATTGTGTGCCTTGGTCAAGGGTTGAGGTTCTGTCATTGCTGAACTGCAGAAAAATGCTGTTGTTTTAGATTTCTGTTTGTGAAAATTTTAAAAGCTCAATTCACCCTCCCCCCCCTCTCTTGAACTTAGACACTAATAGACCCAACAAAAAGCTCGACAGTGTGATAGACGATGATACACGTTGAATAATCATTTGACAAAGAAGTTTCCAAACTTAGTATTTACATTCTATATATGTTCAAATGATTATCAAATATTTTCTATACTCGTTTTGATATTTAGAATTCAGTGAAAACAAATTAAATCAAAACGAATAGTTGAAACTAAGAATATAATGTGTTGCAAAATTGATTTGAAGTACCATGCAAACTATTTCTATACACGTGCTTTAATATTTTAAGGAAGAAATATAATTTCCTGAGTAACCATAAGCTGATTTCGAATACAACTAAACTCTAATCATTAAAACTACAACATGCCCAAGCTTAAGCTAAACTACCTTCTCAGATATTGCTCACCCGTGAAGCTCGCTCGTTTAGAAGCAAAGCAATAAAGGTATCATTTTGAAAAGACTTTATAAGTACATGCCCTAGAAACTTATGTCGATAAAGAACCATACCTCGCCCAACCACTCATATGCAACACACTAATGTTATCTCCCTGCATTCAACATCAGATAGAATCAAGTTTGTAGAATGGGTTAATATGTGGGAATAACGCACAACCCTCAATATATCTTCCATTTGGAGCCCCTTTGAGTCTGATTGAGATGATTACCATATATCAATCAATGTACTTAAAAATTGTATGGGTCATGCAAACAAAGTCTCAATCCGTTCCTTAGATCATTTCCAATAATCCTCAAAATATGTTTGATAATGAAGATTATGAAGAATGGGAAAAATATGAAATTTTTTGCACTATACAGACAAGGATGCACAAATTGTATGAAGAAAGACTCAGAAGAAACAAGTCCTATAGAAAGGTCAACACCAGCTGAAAAGCAATCATTTTTATTTTGGCTTAATGCACCACATTACTCTTTCAACCTCATACATGATCGTTGTAGATCGTCCACTGCAAGGGTAAAGAGGTTTTGCAATACAAAGGCATTTGATCATATCATTTAAGTAAGGAGCCTTTAAGTCGACCAACATGGTATATGTTGGGATCCCTCATGGAGAAAAACCCAATGCTTTGGACATCCCATGACTTTCTTCTACTTGACAAACTCAAGTTTAGTGTAGACTATACAAGTAGTCTTGAACCAGAAGAGAAGCCTCTCAAAAATACCAATACGTTTCGTTTATACCCTATGTTGACATCATGTTTTCTTCTTCTACTACTAGATTGGGCACTATGCAAACAATATTGCTATCATCTTCTCATTGGAACAACCTTTATAGTGGTTTTACCCATATGTCGTATAGTGTTCTACCCAAAAGGTACTACCCCTCTATTGATGATGCTTAAAAAGTGGGAGAGAACTACAAAGGAAAGTTGTCTTAAGAAAAAAAGATATAAAAACTCCTGCTCAAAAGAAGATGAAGGCATTGTGAGACAATGTCCACTTAAGGGTGGACCTAACATGAAAAAGAGAAGAAAGTTTTAAAACCAACTTCCAATAGATGATATTGACATAATAATGTCTTTTTTCCAAAGTAAAGCCTAAAAAGAAAGAGAGGCTACTAAAAATGTAATGAACTCAACCTCCAAGGACAACAAATGATATATGTTTTAGGATGAGCCTCTGAGAAAAGAAAAGGAGAAGGGCTTACTAAAGAAAGAGAGCCATGGAAGTGGAGCCTAAAAAGAAAAATGTCCACAAGCCCAAAGGGGAACCTCCAAACGAAAAAAAAAGACACAAGTTAAAGGAGAGCACTTGTCAAAGTATTTACCACTGACGAGCTGCATATATTTGTCAAAATTTGCAACTCAAAAGGAGCAGATTTTGATAAATCTTGCAACTCAAAGTTGATGTCACTCAATGTTTTAATCCATTGATTTTTATATGATTTGTTCTCTATAATTGTAAATTTTCATGCTAACCTTTATTGTTTTAAGCACCATAAAATAAGGGGAAGATTCTTAGAGCAAATCTCCAACACCCTATGATTTTGACTAAGTGATTAAACCAAGAAAGCAATAACCAATGCAATTGTGTCTGATAGAAGCTAAAGAAAAAGAGCAGATCATACAAGTGCAAGTGTTTCGTTCGAAAGATTATAAGAACACCTTGTAAACTACTCAATTCGTCTAATAGATTATAGATGATGATCATATTATAAGTACAATCAAAGACTATAAGTTCACATAAACTCAAAGAATATTCCTAAAGCTTAAGTTTGTAATATAAAGAATGTCTTCACCGTCTGTCACTAAAGAGATCCACACCAAGTAAAAGTTTTATTCAAAATATTTTCTGGGCTTCGAGCTAAAGTTGGAATGACTACAACGTTTCTTGACACGAGCTATATTCAACTTTGGCTTGACTATCTATCCTGTACAGTGTGCACTTTTACCATTGTTTGGTGTAAAATGTTCTATTATCGAGGAAGATAAGTATTACCTGTTATCAAAGAAATTGCATGACTAAGATAATAGAAACCAATGTTGCATGAAACACATTTATTGATTTTCAATGGTCATGCTCGTTAGACGATGAAGAAGGAAGGAGGGGAAAATCAAGTGAGTTCAAAGGTACTCAACGGTCAAAAAAAGGAATGTAATGACTACTTTCTTTAAGCATATATGATGTGAATCAAGTCAACAAGAAGATGCCCAAAGATGCTAATTTACACAATGAGAAGTCATCTCAAAGTAGGGACCTCACCAGAGGGAGAATTGGACAAGGACCAGAGCACCTAAAGTTCTTCCTGCTAGTCTTCTTAAAGATTAGAATATGTTGTAAATAATTGGGCTCACTTTGGGGGTCCAAATAACAAATATAGGCTAGAATAAGGTACCTTTAGCATAATAGGGGGCGTGGGTAGCCTTTTAGCTTGTTCCTAGCCCATTTGAAGGCATTTTGACCTAGTTTCTATAAGGACAAGCCTAGGATGCGGGATTGACTTAGTCAAACCCTAAGGCTGCCTATTTCTTCCATTTTCCCATCCTACCCCTTTAGCTTGTTCTCTAAGGCTCCTTCACCTATAAATAGGAGGCCTACCTAGTGTATTTTACAAGTTGAAGGAAATAGAGAAAAGTTACTCTGCACATTTTGTGTGAGATGCTAGTGAGGCTTGTTCCTCTTAGTCTTTAGTCTTATCTTGTGAGAATTTGAGAGCTCTCTAGTGGCGGCTTCCAACACTTATCTTGGAGTCGTTTCATCATCCAAGTGGCGTGTTCATCATCTCAAACTCCATTTTGATGGAGGAAGGCCCAAGCTCACCACACTATGAAAGCCAAGCTTCCAAGACCAAGACCGTCTAGCCTTCACAAAGAAGCGTCTAGCCTTCCAAAAGGAGCGTCTAGCCTCACAAGGAGCGTCTAGCCTCACAAAGGGAGCGTCTAGCCATGATGAGGAGCGTCTAGGCCAAGGCTACATGAGGAGCATCTATGAAGAGTCCTAGACCGTCTAGCTTCACACACACAAGGGCCAAAGCTACGGTTTGGGAGAGAAAAGGCTTTGTTGCATAAAAGGCCCATTAGGGGTACTTAGTAAGATAGGTAGTGTAGAAAGAACTTTGTAAAGGAAACCTTCTAGAACCTAGGGTTGTGTGGCCGGTCATTGCATGGCACATGACTTAGAATTTAGATTTAATTTTGGTTTTCTTTTCCTTAGAAATGTAGCTTAACATTTAAGCCCAAATAGCCTATAAATAGGAAGGCTATCTCTTTGTATTTGACAAGTTTAATTGAGTATTGTTATGCTGCCCATTTTGTGCACTAGCTATACTTCTCCTAGAAATCTAGGCTATAAACTTCATTCCTTCACCTTTCTCCTTTGAGCTGGCCTAACCTCTCAAACCCATACTCATCATGCACCTTCAAAGCCAACACAACTCCTAGGAGGGCTTTGTTTCACTCACCCATTGCTTCCGCATCATTTTTACTACTTTGATTCAAGAAGAACACATGAAATGCCATCATTTGGTATCATGAGCTATTAGTTCTTCAAGATGAGTAGCTTGTCTTTTTAATTTCAGTTCTTCTTTATTTTCATCTTTGTCATTTCAATTCCTTACTTGTCTTGCTGTTTTTATATTTTAATTTGTTCTTGGTGTGCTTTGTGGAAGATCCAACCCAAGCACTCTTGTTCATTTGATCTTGAACAAGTTCTTGTGCAATTTGTGATAGGATTCCATACACCTTTGTGTTGCTATTTTGTTTTAGGCTTTGAGTCTTTATTGCTTTCATTATCTTGTTTCATATTATGCTTTGAGTCTTTAATTTTCTGAATCTATACATGTTTTGTCAAGTCATGTTCATCCATATTGTCATCAATTCTTAGTAGTCCTATTTTTTGGCTTGATTGTTTCTTGTTTTGGGTCTCTTTATATTGCTTTAATCTGCTGTTATTTTGATCCTTTGGTGCTTTTTATTTTTAGTTTGAGTTCATAATTGTGTCTTAGTTCATACACAATTTCCATTCTCACATTTTCCATTGTGTTAATTTTGGTTATCTTGCTGTTTTCTTCCAGTTTTCCAGTTTTCCCCTGTAACACCTCTCTGTTCTGGGCTGTTTTGTTTATAAAAAATTTTCCACCCATAGGAAAATTCTGAATCTCTGGAAAATGCAAGTTTAAGGTGTTATAGAAAAGACAAAAAAAGAATGAGGTCAAAAGGAGCAACAGAAAAAAAATGATAAATCTCACAAAATCAGAGTGCGAATCTTGAGCGTTACAGCTGGCCTAACTGCACACCAAATTTGCAAAAATTATTAAAAAAAAATGGTGCATGCGTTTTAGGTGATTCCAAAGCCAAAATTTAGCTAAGATCCTGAATTTTCTTGTATCCAAATTTCAGAAACAAATTTTACAATTACAGCTCAGCATAAATCGGGGAACAAAACTGTTTTCTGGCCCACAACATTTTCCAGTGGTGCTGTTTTTTTATTTGGTCATCTAATCTAGTGCTTTTCTTTAGGAATTCCTTTTGTGTGCCAACTTTTATTGAGTACCTTTAATTGTTTGCTTTAATTTCTTGAATCTCTTTCTAAGTTGTCATATTATAAATCCTTTTGGTGGTACTGTTTTCTTTCAATTAAATTTGTTTCTTGCTTTTGTTTCTTGACCTCTCTTTTGTGGGTGCTGGAAATTAATTCTCTCTTGGTGCTTATGTGCATGGAAATTGACTTGATTTAAGGTTAAGCCCTTGTGAATAGGTGCTGGAAATTGGAGAATTAAAGCCAACTTTCTAAGGAGGAGTCAAGCTAAGGCCGAAACAAGTTTCTTGAAACAAACACTACAAACACCTAGAAGATCAACAATCAAGACAACAAAGAAAGTGCACTAACCAAAAAGAGGAACAACAAAGGGGGTTTTCTTATCTCCTTTACAACTTGGTTTATTGTTAGTTACCTCTTTTAATTTACGTTTTAGACGGTGAGTGTGTCTTCAAGGGCTCAAAGTGTCCAAGAAGCCTCACCTAGGGCCGAATAGCATAGTAATTTTGCTTAGTAATTTGTTGCTTGTTTGAACTTGTATTTCTTTTGTTTTGGTAGAAACGTTTTGCATGTTTAGTATTGTTTAATTTTGTGCTATACCGACTAGTTTTGCTGCATATATAGCTTACATAGTTTTCTTGCTTTTTGATTTCTCAACTTCTTGTGTTCTAAGTGTTCTACTAAGAGAAAATTTTGTGTGAAGTCATTGGAGGAAAGTTTTTGGCAAGGAAAAGGCTTGGTACTTAAGTAGTCCATTGTGACTCACCTCCCTTACCTGGAAAACTCCCTTCTCTAACTTTCCTAAACTTTCTCCAAGTAAAACACCTATATACACAAAGTTTTAGCCATGTCTTCTTCTTCTCACTCTCCAAAGTCTATAGAAAGTGAAGTAAAATCTTTGAAAACTCTTTTAAAAGAAGTATCCCAAGCGGTACAACTAATTTCCTTTAGACAATTGGAGAATGAAAATAAAATTAATGAGTTGGCTAGAGCTCAAGAAGAGAAATCCCAAAAATCTCAAAAATCAAAAAAAACTCATGCATCCCATTCAAAAAGTAATGAGACTCTAGGGGAGGGAAGCCTTAGAATTAATGACTACTACCAACCACCCCCTAGAAGACCTAGGCAAAGGGAGCAAGAGAGTCCAGAGGAAGTAAGGGTAGACCTACCCCATTTTTATGGTAAGGAAGATGTAGAAACCTACCTAGATTGGGAAATGAAAGTAGAGCAACTCTTTGCTTGCCATAGGGTGAGTGAAGAGAGAAAGGTACCCTTAGCAACCCTTAGTTTCCAAGGCAATGCAATGTATTGGTGGACCTCGTTAGAGAGAGACCGACGTCTTCATAGGGAGCCTTCCATAGAATATTGGAATGACCTTAGGGGAGCCCTAAGACGTCGCCACATACCTTCCTACTACCATAGGGAGTTGATGGACAAGCTCCAAAGACTCCAACAAAAGAGCCTAAGTGTGGAAGAGTATAAGCAGAAAATGGAGCTTTACATGATGAGAGCATCCATTAGAGAGGAAGAAACCACCACCATATCTAGGTTTCTAAGTGGGCTCAACCTTGAGATAAGAGATAGAGTAGAACTATTACCCTATCAAGACTTGAATGATTTGGTTCAACTTTGCATTAAAGTTGAACAACAAAATTTGCGCAAAACTTCAAGTCAAAGGGTGGGTTCTTACTCCAACTCTTATCCAAAGAAAGACTTTAAAAGGGAGGGTAGTACACCTAGAGACGAATCCAAAGAGACTACCAAACCCTTAGTGAAAGATGCCTCCACCCCATACATCCGTACTAGGGACACCAAATGTTTTAAATGTTTTGGAAGAGGGCATGTGCAAGCACAATGTCCAAACCAAAGAGTTTTGTTTTTAAAAGGAGAAAATGAATACACAAGTGGTGAAGATGAACCTAGTACCCAAGAAAAAGGGGAAGGAGAAAGGATAAATCCTTTGGAGGGGGACTTATTGATGATTCAAAGAATCCTCCACAATCAACCTAGTGCATCCATTGAAACACAACGAGAGAACATTTTTCATACTAGATGCAATGTTTTAGAAAATATTTGCTCTCTTATTGTGGATGGTGGGTCATGTTGCAATTGTTGTAGCACTAGATTGATTGAAAAATTAAAACTACAAGTAGTTCCTCATCCAAAACCTTACAATTTACAATGGATCAATGAGGATGGAGAACTACGTGTAGACAAACAAGTGGAGATCGAGTTTTCTATAGGCAACTACAAAGACAATGTTTTATGTGATGTAGTACCTATGGAAGCTTGCCACATCTTATTAGGTAGACCATGGCAATTTGATAAGAAAACCACGCATAATGGTCTAACTAACGAGATTTCTTTCATCCACAAGCATAAAAGGTTTGTACTTAGCCCTTTACCACATTCCCAAGTGGTAAAAGACCAAATGCAAATGAAACACAAAAGGGATGAAGAAAAAATAGAAAAAGAAAAAAATTTTGGGAAACAAAAGGCGTGGGAGAATAGTGTTCCTTCCCACAAGGTCATTCAACAAGACAAGCACCTTGGAAATACCATTACAAACATGCTTCTTGTTGAACAACCTAACCTTCCTTTTTGTAAAGGAACACCTGCAAGCATGAGCACAAAAGAAAAGTCTTTAAAAGAAGCTTGCATAGATCAAGAAGGAGAACTCATGGGGCAAAAGAGAGTTGACCAAAATCTAGAGCTTTTAAGAGGAAAACTTTTGTCACCCATGAGCAACAAAGTTCAAAGACATTACTTTAGGTACAACCCTTGTTTTCAAACTACACCTAAAGCAACGTCCCACGAACTCTATCCTCCTTCACCTTTTGTAAAAGATCTTTGGGAAGACACACATTCCATTTTGGCGCTTCCTAGGACAACAAAGGGTTTTTCTTTCTTTAAGGATGTGGATAACCTCTTCCTAAGAAATGTGACAAGCCTCCATGATTTATTTTCCAACATAATAGATAGAGCTCCAAAATTTGAAAACATAGCTCTTTCTTCTATGTTTCACGAAATCATGAGAGATACTCACAAATCTTGGGATAAGAATCCTTTCCCTTATAAGCATGCATACAAAGGAGTAATCCACAAAATTACTCATATTTCTCCATTCGAAGTTGTATGTGTTCTATGTCCTCTTGCCTTTATAAAGTTGTTACTCTGTCTTAAAAAGATTATGCCTAAGGGAAAAGTAACTCCTTTTGAAAATTTTAGAAAACATAAGAGGATTAGAGGGCACCTACAACCCTCAAAAGGGAGGTATTGTGAGAAGTTGGCCACAACAAAAGAAAAACAAAAATGGCAACTTCCCACATTTATTCGTTTTTCAAAAGATCACCCTAACTCCTTTGCTTTGTTTCAAGGGTCACATAGATTGACATTTGATCCGGGAGGACACACCTTGACGAAGCAAGAGGCTGCTATCCGAGATCAAGAATGCAAATCTGAGGATAGATCTTCTCAAGCCGGAGGAGATGATGGACACCATCCAGCCACAACCACCCCCTAAGCAAAGCCTTGGATTTGAGGACAAATCCTTTTCAAGAGGGAGGGGATGATGGAGGAAGGCCCAAGCTCACCACACTATGAAAGCCAAGCTTCCAAGACCAAGACCATCTAGCCTTCACAAAGAAGCGTCTAGCCTTCCAAAAGGAGCGTCTAGCCTCACAAGGAGCGTCTAGCCTCACAAAGGGAGCGTCTAGCCATGATGAGGAGCGTCTAGGCCAAGGCTACATGAGGAGCATCTATGAAGAGTCCTAGACCGTCTAGCTTCACACACACAAGGGCCAAAGCTACGGTTTGGGAGAGAAAAGGCTTTGTTGCATAAAAGGCCCATTAGGGGTACTTAGTAAGATAGGTAGTGTAGAAAGAACTTTGTAAAGGAAACCTTCTAGAACCTAGGGTTGTGTGGCCGGTCATTGCATGGCACATGACTTAGAATTTAGATTTAATTTTGGTTTTCTTTTCCTTAGAAATGTAGCTTAACATTTAAGCCCAAATAGCCTATAAATAGGAAGGCTATCTCTTTGTATTTGACAAGTTTAATTGAGTATTGTTATGCTGCCCATTTTGTGCACTAGCTATACTTCTCCTAGAAATCTAGGCTATAAACTTCATTCCTTCACCTTTCTCCTTTGAACTGGCCTAACCTCTCAAACCCATACTCATCATGCACCTTCAAAGCCAACACAACTCCTAGGAGGGCTTTGTTTCACTTAGCCATTGCTTCCGCATCATTTTTACTACTTTGATTCAAGAAGAACACATGAAATGCCATCACATTTCTCATAAGATTCCTTTTCCTTTATCTTTTCCTTCCATTGTCATTCCATTCAATTCATAAATATGTTCTTGTTTTGCTTCCTTGTTTCTATTCGGTCATTTCCTTTTGTTATTGCTTTCATTGTTTAATTGCGCACCATATATTGTCATCATCTTCACCTTATAATTGTGTTTTCCTTTTTCCTTTGTGAAATGAACCTTCACATCTACTTAACCACTTGGTTAAGTTAATGTCCAGTGAGGATTTTCCTTAAAAATCCAATTTATGGTGCGCATTAACTTAAGGAAAATCCTCACCTACATGTATAACACAAGACACAAATTTAATTAACTAGATTGTCTACTCTTCATCAAAACTTGACTCAAATTCTCACAATGTTGACATGCCAAATCAACCCCTCTTAAGATTCCTCTTAAGATTATATGCTCAATTTGGTGTTGTCAATACTATGAACAAAGAAAAAACTATTCTTTGAACTACAAGTGTAGTTTAACAGAAAACATGTCAATTAAAAGTCTACCAACCTCTTTGAAAGCATTGACACAACAAGGACAAGATATTTGAACGCAAGTTCCAATATTCTTATTTAAGACATCTATATATAAAAGTTTTTCTATAAAAAATTAGAGAAACAAGTGATTATGACTAATTTCATGTGAATTATAAGTTTTATGCATGCAACAATGTTGTGAAAGTGTAAGATCACTAAAATGTTTAACTACATTATATAAAAGAATTATTTTCTATAAAACCCTTACTATGTGAAGTTCTTTCTATCTAACAAGGAACTTAATAGTTTATATTCTCTCTACTAAAAGTTTTTGTTATAATAATTAAACAACTTTTTAATTGAATTGTAGTGAAAAGTGATAATAAAATAATAGTTGGAAAGATTAAAAGTGATTTTATGAAAAAAAATACTTGTTTTATATTTTAGAAAGGGATAAGAAAGATAATAAAGAGTGACTTTTTTATTTGTTGTAAGTGGGAAGTAATAATAAAAATATTTATAATTAATTATTAATTGGTGAATCCTTTATAGTTTGTTAAGAAGAACTAGACATAAGTATTGGGGTAAATTAATATATAAATATAAGTATTGCATTATCTTTTCCTATTGTATTAAAATATGTAAGGAAAAACAACATTTATGAACAACAACTTTTTGACCACTGTTTCGTTACTCTTCCTATTCGAGTTTTACATGTTCGAATCATACCTAGATACAGAAAAATTTAATGTTTTTTAATTTTTTTATATTTTTTATTTACTATAAGTTGGAAATATGTTTTTGTTAATTTTTATTCAATAATATTCTATAATTATGAAATTATATTAATAATATAAATAATAAGTTTAAATTTTTTATAAAATGTTATGTTAACAAGTACAGGTTCAAAAAATAAAAAACCATAGTCGAATTTTAATGGATTGAGTTGAGTAAAATCAAAACACTTAAATATCCTACTCAATTTGTTTAAGTTAATTTGGCTCAATCTAATATTATTTTTCACATTAAGCACAAAGAAAAAAAAATATAAATATTAAACTAATTAAGAGAGTTAAGAAAAATAGTATAATTATACTATATATCTTTTCATAACAATTACATATATTATATAGATTATCTTTATATAGACTTGTCAAAATTGACCAAATCAAAGGCAACACACAAACTATTCCAGATGCAATTCTTTTTTGTTGATGATATCAAGCTGTAAAGAGAGATATTTTAGAAAAAAAACAAATTAATATTAGTTAAACTAAGTATTTTTTAACTTACCTTTCTAATTAATATGAAATTATTCTTTTATTAATATGAATTCAATTATCTTTGTTTGTAGTATATTTTATAAAAAAAATAAATTAAATAAGAATATTTTTAAAAAATATCACAATTCTTATAGCTTCCAGTACGTACCAATACATATATCTAACAAAATCTGACAATTGCTGCCAAGATAAAGGTTGTAGTACTTTTTATATATAATATTTGTTTGTAAGATAGAGTTTAGGATTTAGGGTTTTCTAAAATTAATTTTAGAATTTTTTAATACTTAACTGATAATTTTATTTTTATAAAAATTAAATATATTTTTTGTGTTTACGTACTATAACATAAAATTGGGTTTTGTATTTGATCTAAATTTGATACAAATCAAATCGACAAACAAATGATTAAGGACACCACAAACTCTTGACAACTAGGTCAGACATTTCAAAATATAAGACAAGGCCCCATCAAATCTCAGAAGAGTCTCAGTAGAGGGAGAACCAGACATAAACCAGAATACCAACTGTTCTTCTTTCTAATCTTCTTACAAGACAAGTTAAGTAAATAAATTTGGCTCACTTTGGGCTTCAATTAGAAAAATAAGCTAGAAGAGGGTGTACTTAGTAAATTGGTTGTGCCAAAAGCCCACCATAAACGAAGCTTCTAGAAACTCACCCAAGTGCTCACCTTTGACCTAAATTCTAGAAGACTCCTCCATGTGCTCACATATGACCTAGTTTCTAGAAGCTTGTAGTCATTTACACCCCCACCCTTCCTCTCCAAAGCACTCATATCTATAAATAGGGTGTCTCCCCTCTTGTAAAAGACACATTGAATTTTGAATAGAAAAAAAACTCTGTTAGAGTGTTTAGTGAATTGAGTCTCCTATTATCTTTGGGTCTTATCTTGAGTGCACAACACCTCAAGTGGCGATTCTTCACCACTCATCCCATGCATAAGCTTTCTCTTCTCTCTTCATCTTTTCTTTTCTTCACCATGCGCCATTTCCTTTCATTATTATGATCATGTGTTCTTCTTTTCCCTTTTTTGGTTTCTATATTGTTTGTCTTTCCATTTATGCTCTTTCATTTTTGCACCTCATCATTATCAACACCTTATATTGTGTTTTTCTCTTTGCCCTCTAGAAATGAACCTCACACTTACTTAACCACTTGGTTAAGTTCGTGTCCAGTTGGAATCTTCTTTGAGTTTTTCACCATAATTGTTTTTTTTTATCAGTAAAGAATTAATTTAATTGTCAGGGACACTTCAGGGGTGTCCCAACCCTTATGAGAAAACCACCAATCCACCCCCTATAATTGTAAATCAAACTACAGTGAATCCAAACTTGCATAAAAATATGAAAGGGGACATGGCTTAGCTTGTTATTTTAGGCATTCCTACACTACAAAAAAAGTGTATAAAGTGGCATTTTTAATATGGCGGTTATTAATAACCGCCACAATCTGCCGTATAATATGACATTTTAGTAACCGCCACAATGACCTTTAGAATATGACATTTTTAACTACCACAATTCTCCTTCAAAATATTTTCACTCTCCCGCATTTTTTTCCCACCACACCATTACTTTTCCCCAAATTTTTTCCCCCTTAGAGACCTCACACTTTGACCCCTTTCACCCCTCTAGACCTCAAAGAGACCCTCTCACCCGACCCTTTCACTAACCCTTTTGAACCCTCGAACTCCCTTTATACAAAATCTTTCACCATTCACATTTAGCACTCTTTCAAACTCTTTCGAGTCCTCTCATAGTACCCTAACTCTTCTCTCTCCCTCTCATTACTGCAAACCCTCTAACCCCTCTCGCAGAACCCTAACCCTTCTCAATATCGTCCTTGGTTTTGTTCACCATTGTCGCCGGCTTGAGCGACGCCCTCCTCACAACAATTTTGGTGGTTCGTCATCGCAACAGGTACGTCATAAAGGGCGTGTACTGTTACCAGAGGTCGAGGCGATTGGTAAGGATGTCGATGTGGCCGACGATTTCGAGGATGTCGTATTGTGAAGGGAGGGTTTCGGTGGAGGGTGCGCAAGGGTTGGTAAAATTGTTGTTGCGGCGGCTAGGGCTTCTTGAAGGACATCACAAGAAAAACCCTTATTTCTTCGAAAGGGGTCGATGCCATCAACAAATGCCGAGTCTCCCAAGTCTCCTGCTTCTTCGCCTTCACCACTCCCAACGCCACCACCTTCCCCCCTTCGGGGCTGGCTCTAACGGCTTTTCGGTGACTAAACTGGCAGAAATCAGCAGTTTCTCGTTTTCATCTACGAACAAAAAATCCGAAGAATGTAGAGGTAGGGAGGAATGAAGCAGGTGAGGAAGAAGGTCCACAGGTGCGGGGCTTCAGTGAGGAAGAAATGCGAGAGCAAAGGGAGTGAGTTTCAAACCCATTGCCATTGATAAAACCCCCGTCGATATTAGAACCACTTTCACAGAAACCTAACCCATTCTTCCTTTTTTCTCAACTTACCTTTTATGCTTGTACTAACCGTCTGTCACTGGATTTTTTGTGTGTATTTCCAATATTATTCAAATATCTTAATTGCTTTTAAATTTTCATTTTAGTACAGATCAAACCATTGGAAATTTTGTTATGCAGAATGTGTATAACGTGCCAATTCTTGTTTAGTTATTGAGTGAGTTGCTTTGTCCTGACAATTTAATATTACTATTGGAACATTGTCATACACCTAAGCTACTTAATTTCATGACTATTGCAATATCAACTCAGCTTCTCTGTGGGTCATCTCCTAAGCCCAATGATTAAACCTCTTTCTTGATATATATTTTTTTCTGCATAGGGATTGGTGGATGGTCAGACCATAGTGAAATGATGAACGATTTTTATGCCTGCAATCGTTACGAAGAAGCTAAACAAGAGGGAATGGTAAGGGACCAAACTCTAATTTTCTTGATTTAGGTTTCAGACTACCATTATTTGACTACCCCTAGCATATATTTTGATAATGATATCTGTTTATGAAATTAATCTTGTTGCATGTAGTATGATGAAACTGAAAGAAGAAGAGAAATGGCAAAGAATTCGTTGAAGAGGTACTGTTTTATTTGTGTTGTGTGAACTGAAATATTCATAAGTGGCAAACATATACTCTAGAATTGTGGACTGCAACTTAATGTTATTGAATTGATTTTCACGTTATCCCTTTTTCCAACTTGTAAATGTAATTTATCACTAATCATTGATAGTGTTCATCTTTTATTAAAAATATTTTGGTCTAGAGTGTAGATTTATAATTTTACTCCTATGTCAAATTTCTGGTCTATGTACACAGTTCCTAGGAATTTCAGATTATTGGTTGAACTTGAGAGAGATGAAAAGGGAATTGGAGATGGAATCGTTAGTTATGGAATGGATGATGTTGATGATATATACATGCAGTCATGGACATGACTATTATGATGAAAACTTTAAGGATTTTCCTTCCTCTGCTTCTACTCTCTTAACTACACCTCTTCATCTAGACTCATGCACGTGCCGCAGCTACTTTTGCACTTCAAAACCTGTGAGACAGGTGAAAGAATGCACTTCAGCTTTACTCCGATTTGCAAAGAAGACAAGCATCCCGGTCCTTTTGGTGAGCATACATGTAAATTAATTTTGTGAACAATAAGTTTTAGATTAATTTAGTGTTTGTACTTAGGTGGTGAAACATTTATCTATTAATGTACTGTAATATTTTTCATGATATATACTTGTTTTAGGAAGACAATCCTTCTGATATGCCCTTTTTTTCTCAATTTTATCTTATGGTAAATTTAGAATTTCTTTAATATTCTCTCAGTGAACCTAAAATGGCCGAGTTCTTTTGTATTATGTAATAATGATTTGCTTTACATGTATGCATTTCGTTTATGGATCATTTGTGGCATTTCTGTTAAAAGGCTTTTGAATTGTTGACACACATGGCCATGGATTTTTTTTTTCTAGTTTCTCTTACCTTTTTGTTTTGTATTTCAGATTGGTCATGTGACAAAATCTGGAGACATTGCAGGACCTCATGTCTTGGAGCATATTGTTGATGTTGTTCTGTATATGGAAGTTGGTATCTTGTTACAACTTTCTTTCTTTGAACAGTCAGTAAAGATTATTTGTGTTTATCGTTATACTTTCTACTACTTGGCATGTTTATAGGAGTTCATTTTCCTTTTATTCTTGTTATTGCTTGAGGCACCTTAAATCTGTAAAGCCTTCATGTGGCTCATTACTGAATTTTTGTAATTCTTATATCTTTTGTGCATTTTGTCATTCCATCAACTTTATTGTTTTATGTATTTTCCAAATTTAATACTTGTGGGGACTACGAGTTTTTTTTGGGTTTAAAACAATTCCATTTCAGTTTGTGATGTTTTGATGCATGTGAGACACTCAATCTTGAAATAATACATGTGAGGTTCACATTTTTATTGCCCATAAATTACTATTTAGTACCTATTTGTAAATTGAAATTTTAAGTGAAAACAGGAACTTTGTTTCCTTGTGCAATTTGCATGCTATTTATCCAAGTTAACCATCAATGTCATAGGTTATTCTCATAGACCATATCTTGCCATATATTATCATTGTCTAAATGAAATTCACATTATGTTGATGACGACTTTAGGAATATATGTGAGTTAGCATTCATGTGAAGATATACATTTCATGATGATCCTTTATTTTTAATTATTACTACAGGTTGACAATGACCCTGAGTTTCACTCTTAGCTCGACAAGTCCAAAGATGTGATTGAGGATGATGCAGTGCTTTCTAGTCCAGCTTTGGAATCAAAAACTGAAATCCTTGGCAGTAGTAGTTTACTGTAGGAGAACACAAACATGGTGCATAACTTAGATCATTCGGGTGATGGAAGAAGTCAAAATGGAATAGGAGTCCAGTAAGATTGGCAAAACCTGATAGTAGGGATCAGAATATTATAGGATCATGTGGAGACATCAAGATAAATTAGAACTAAGAGTTCTGTTGTAGTATGTTCAAATATGAGTTTATATTTTGATAATTTAATTTAATTTAATTTACTTATTGTTTGGATTAGTTTCACATTATTAAGTTTGTTCTCTCAATGAATGAAGTTATCTTTTAATTATTATATTTATCAATTTTAATTATATTATGAAGTATAATTATATTATGAAATTAGTTTATGTTATAATTTAATTATATTATGAAACATAACTGTGTACTGAAGTTTAATTATAATATGAAATTAATTGAAATTATGAAATCAAATTATAAAATAGAATTAAATAAATTATTATAAATATAAAAATTAAAATTAAAGTTTAGTTATAATATGAAATTAAATAATATTATGAAATCAAATTATAAAATAGAATTAAATAAATTATTATAAATATTAAAAATAAAATAAAATATTTAATATTCGAATTATGACAGTTATAATGAGTATTATAAACGTCATACTATACTGTATTAAGTGGCGTTTAAAACTGCCACTATTTACGTTAGAATTGGTTTACCCAGTTTCAAAATTATGACATTTATAATGACGCCAATTACACGCTTAAAACCGCCACTTTATTCAATGCATAATATGGCGTCTGCTACAACGGTTCTCTTTTTTCCGCCACATTAAACTTTGTGGCGGCAAGAATTCTGGCAATATGCGGTACCGCCACAGACGTATAATGTGGTGGTTAAAAACGCCAGTTTTTGCGAAAATAACCGCCGCAGTATACACATTTTTTTGTAGTGCTACTTCCATCTTTACGCACTGCAAAAAAAAAAATTCCAATATCTACTTAATTTGTTCTCCTTTACCATTCATCAAGCCTTGCTTAAACATATCATTTGATGGTCTAGTTGGACCAACCCTCACAGCTTCTTAGTCATAGCAGAAGCTTCTCCCTGTACTTCTTCTACTACCCCTAAATCTTCTAACATCTTCCTTCATAATTATTGGATTAAGACTTCATCTTGTGGTAAATAGTGGATGTGGCTTCAGTGGCATAGAACCCCCGCATAAATTCTGATGTAGTTCAACAACAGCTTCAGATATGGAGACCAACAAAGAGCTATAATGAGATCTGCACAGAACAATAGACCCATCCCTGCTACTCCCACATCTGTTCCAACTCCATACTGCTCCCTGCTCCTAGATTGGAAGTTCCAGGCTGAGGGCCAGTAACCTCTGTACTAATTAACGACCCCTGCATATACTAAATTGATCCCAACTAATTTGCACCTCATGCCACAGATTGAATCAACTCCAAATAACAACAACTTATTTTGGCTCGAAACGTGGTCCGCTAGCCTCTAACTCAGAGGGAACACGATTGCTGGTTAGACCTTAGTCTAGACATTTCTATCTGCACTTCCTATAATTGTTAATCCAAAAAAATCATAAACAAAAGAGTCACTACAAGAAAATCATCAAATAGAAACCATTGTTTAGAGACCAAAATAATTAGTTGCAATAGTAACTAAATTAGAGACCATTTTAGAAACTAAAAAAAAAAATTGGTTTCTAAATTAGTTTCTATTATTGTTAAATAGTTTCTAAATTGGTATCTAATTAGCTACCAAAGTTTTAACTACCAATTATTTAGATTCTAAAATTGTTGGCAAAAACCTTGGTTGCTAATTAGATACCAATTTAGAAATCATTTAACAATAATAGAAACTAATTTAGAAACCAAAATTTATTTAGTCCCTAAAATGGTTTCTAATTTAGTCACTATAGCAACTAATTATTTTTGGTCTCTAAATTTGGTTTCTATTTCATGATTTTCTTGTAGTGAGTAATCTATAAAAATGTGCAATCCTAAAATCAACACACATCATGTGGTATTCAGAGCATGGTTTTAAATTGTGTTTATCTTTTCTGAGTTGATTTCTGCCTTTTAATTGTTGAACCAAGTGATGTTCAAGCTTTGAAGAATCCAAACCCTTTGAAGGATGTTGAAGGCTTGGCTGTGCTTGCTGTTGCTGAGCTGTCTTAGATAGGATCTGAGGTAGATTATTTATGTAATCCACTCTTGATTGAATCCAAAACATAGGCATTCTCAATCTTTTAAAAGGAAAATGTTTTTCAAACTAAGTGAAAAACAACCGATTGTTTTGTCGAAACAACCGATTGTTTTATACTTAGGTGTTTTTAGAAAAGGTTGAAAACTGTTTTTCAAATGGTTGAGTTGTTAAAACTAAAACAACCGATTGATTCGTGGAAACAACCGATTGTTTGTTTTGGTACCATAACAGAAAAACTGTTTTAAGCTTTGACAGAGCTTTAAATGTTTTAACTGTTTACGCTCCAGTCTTTAATGCTTTGACCAATCTTTAAATGCAATGAATAAGTTTGTTAAGATTTGATAACAAACATCTTTGAATATATTTAGTAAAACAGATTGGGGTTTTACAAGAACAGATTTGAGTTTTTCAAAGAGTTGAGATTGCTTAGAGATTGAGATTGATCAAAGAGTGTGAGATAGGATTTCTGCTTGTATTTGATTTCAGATTTGCTTCTGTAACAAGTGTAATCCTTGTATCTGTTGAACAAGTTTCTTCAGTGTGTTTGCTGAGAAGTGTTGTGTGTTCTTGAGGGGATCAAGATCACTTTCTTGGTTGTGTTGTAAGTGATCTAGGTTTGATTACTTAGTGGAATTCCTCAGTGGTTTGAGAGAAGACTGGATGTAGCTTTGGGTTTAGAGTGAACCAGTATAAATCTCTGTGTGCATTCTCTCTCTCCCTTAATTCTTTAAATTCAGTTTTGATATTTGTATACTGGTATAAACAACCGATTGTTTCTGCGAAACAACCGATTGTTTTTCTGGTGATGTGTTTTTAGCTTTGTGATTTGGCAAACTACATTCCTTATCAACTGTTTCTTGAGATAATTTCATTCTTGACTTAAAAGTTTTTGAAATCCCTCTTTAAACCATTCACCCCCTCTAGTTTAAAGCCATCCATTCTAACATTAATTTCAACACATTTAAATTATTGCTTTTATCTTCAAGCAATTTCAATTATGCATTTAAATTCTTGTCATTTACAAGTCTGGTTTTTTATTCATTAAGAAATTTAAATTCTGCTTTTGAATTATTTTTTGTCAAATTTTTTCCCTTGCCTCTTTTGCTTGAGTCTTATGTTCTTAGTGTTCTAGGAGTTTTTAAATCCATTCTACTTATTTTAACTTTAATTGTGAAGAGTTAAAACAATTAGAATTTGTTTAAGTGGTAGTTGATTTAGTTCCAAACAAAGAATTCGAGTGAAATATGAATTGAATCCTAATCTATTTAAGAAATTTTGAAAGTGAAGTACAAATATGCATGCCAAGATTTTGGACATTTTAAATCTGTAAAAATAAAAACAAATACAAAAACAATTTGAATACAATTCACTTTTCAAGTTTAAAGTTCTAAGATGATTTTTTTTATATCGCAAATTGTGTTTACATTTTTAGAATTTTATCCTTCTTACTTTTACAATTTCTAAGAAAATTAAAAAAAAGAAGCTTCATAGTTAAAAGTTGAAGTAAGTTTCTTTGAGTCTTTATAAGTGTTTTATTGTTTGTCTAGTTAAAAAGTTTGTCATCTTCTATATTCTAATTTGGTTTAGGTTTCTTTCTTTTAACTTTTCTAGTTTGTCTTCAAATCTTTCTTAAGTTTTGTTGAGGTTCTTTTGTCAGTAAGTGATAAGAGCTTTGACCTCTTTCACTTAAAGTATTTCTACCAAGTGTAGACCCTTTGAAAAAAAATTGCAAAACCTCTCTTGGGTGTTTCTACCCTTTTTCTATTCTATATTGAATAGTCGAGTTATACACATAAGTGAGTGCATTATTTGTTGTTAAAAACCAATTGTTTAATTTTTGTTGTGCGCAAATATGCATCATTTATCTTTAGGGGAATATTCCAAACCACAATCTTCTCAAAAGGCACGTCTTTTGGGGGGAGCTTGAGGATACCAAGAGGAGCTTGGCCCACAAGGAACAGGAAATAAGGAAACTAGTGAAAAGAATACAAAGGCTAGACAATGGGAGCCTAGAAGAGCTAGGCATTACATGCATTATGGAAGTCAAGAAGAAGAAGAAGACTGGAGAGTGCAAAATTATGTAGCCAGGCACCATCATCAACAACCAAAGAAGACCCTAACTTTTGTAAAATTACCTAGTTTTATGGGGATAGTGAACCAAATGCATATCTAGGATGGAAAGCTAAGGTAGAACAAATTTTAAATGTGTATAAGGTCGAAAAGGACTAAAAGGTTAAGTTAACTTCCCTAGAATTTGAGGACTATGCCATGCAATGGTGGCAACAAACCGTAATGGACATTGGACTAAATAAGAGGTCAAATGTGATCTCTTGGAGTGATTTAAAAATATTCATGTGTGTGTGCGGTTTGTTCCTCCTCACTATAGGAAGAAACTCTTGTTGAAGCTTCAACGAATTCATTAAGGACCTAGGAGTGTAGATGAATCCTTCAAAGCTTTAGAAGTAAATTTGACTAAGATTAATATGCATGAAAATGAAGATTCAAAGATTGTTAGATTTGTGAGTGGATTAAGAAGATAAATTCAAAATGTTGTAGAACTTTATGAGTATACATCTTTAGAAAAATTGGTTCACCTAGCCATCAAGGTTGAATCACAACTTTTAAGGAAAACATCTTTCATACATACTCATAATGATGGCTTTTACAACTCATCTTGGAAGGATAAAAATAAATTTCCTAAACAAGATAATCCTCCACTTCCTCTAAAGAGTCCACCCCCACAAACTTCTAAACACAATCCTTCTCCTTCTAGGACTAAATCGCCAACCAAAATCTTAAATAAAAAATGTTTTAAATGTTTAAGTTTTGGTCATATCACAACAAATTTCCCTAACAAAAGAACCATGATGGTAAAAGGGGGATAGTAATAAGTGACATTGATTATTCCTATTAGGATTCCTCTGTTTCTGAAAAAAATGCTTACTATTTTTCCTTATTGCAATTGATTTACTCACTGGAAAATTCTGAAATTCTGGATTTGTGATATTCAAAGTGTTAGAAAAGAGTAGAAAAAAGAATCATTCAAAAATTCAAAGTACACAAAAAATGATAAATAAAATAAAAAAAGTGTACAATTCTGCCGAAAAGAATACGGTAATCTGGCAGCGATTTTAAAAATATTATCTCAATTAATTGGCTTACTGTTTTTAATTGATTCCAGTGCCATTATTGAGTTAACATCTTGAAGTTTCTATGGTTTAAATTTCATAATCCAGTTCGCTCTACATTATTCCAGTTAAATCAGTGAATATCAAGCACAGTTTGCATTAAATTTTTTTTTCCAGTAGCTAATTTTTTTGTTTTCTTCATCTACTCTAGTGCTTTTCCTTAAGTATTCTTTTGTGTGCCTATTTTCTCATTGAGTTCTTTATTTTCTTGATTGTCTTTCATTCTTTACTCTTTGAGTTTGTCTTACATATAGTTTTCCTTTTGCAATTACCTTTCTTTGCTTATACCTTTTCTTGTTTGTCTTTATTGTTTCATTGGTTTTGTGGTGGTTGCCTTTGAGATTGGTGTGCTTGCTTTGACATCTTTCATTTGAGGATTCCAAGGCCTCAAGATCAGATTGGTGCAAGAACATTATTTCTTTGAGAGTGACCTCTTTTTCTGCCTCTTTTCACTTCGGCATTCTTGCTGGCCACACTCACTGTTTTTGCTAATTTTTGTTTCTTAACTTGTTTGCTGTTTTTGTGTGTTTGCTGTTTTTTATTTCCAAAATGGCTGGATTTTCAAGTGATGCATCATACAAGCAGATTTCTCCTTCCAAAACTTCAATCCTTGGTGAATTACATGAAGCTCAAAGAACCATTAGACGCTTGGAGGAGAAATTGCAAAAGATGGAGGTGCAACAAGCTAGACCATCTCCTTCAATTCATGATGAGCATCATAGACCTTCAACAAGAGCTTCTTCCAATGATTTTGGCCGTGAAGATGAGCATAGGAGAAGGAGAACTCCACCCCAAGTCCATGGACAAAGACATCATCACCAAGGGGAAAGAACTCACTACGGCAATGGATTCTATCATGATGCAAAGTCTAGGCTTCCTTCGGTCAAGCTTCCTTGTTTTAATGGCTCTAGTGATCCTAATGTATATTTAGATTGGGAGGCTAAGTGTGAACAAATATTTGAGATCCATGAGATCCAAGATGAGCATAAGCTTAAGCTAGCCACCCTAGAGTTTAGTGATTATGCCATGAAATGGTGGCATGGAATTGTAAAGGACATTATCTATCACAAGGGTCCTCCCGTGGACTCTTGGAACTCTTTAAAGGATCATATGCGCGCTAGGTTTGTGCCCCCACATTTTAGGAAAGACTTCATGTTGAGACTCCAACAGTTTCAACAAGGCACGCTAAATGTGGATGAATATTATAAGGAGCTTGAGACGCTTGTGCTTAAAATTGAATTAGAAGAAAGTGAGGAAGCTATGATTGCTAGGTTTGTGAGTGGTCTTAGGAAGGATATTTAAGACATTGTTGAGTTACAAGAGTATTCATCATTGGGCTCTTTAGTTCATCTTGCAATGAAGGTGGAAGCCCAACTTGCTAAGAAAAACTCTTTCAAAAATGCTTCCAATGATGGATACTACTCCAAGTCTTGGAGAAACAAAAATTCTTTTTCTAAACATCCTTCCAAAGATTCTTCTTTCAAACCCAAGGAAACTAAGCCATCTACTTCTAGACCTAAGTCTCCCACTAGAACATCCAATACTAAATGCTTTAAATGTATGGGTTATGGTCATATAGCTGCAAATTGTCCTTCCAAATGAAGTATGTACATGCATGAGGGCATTGTAGTTACTGAGCATGATTCGGATTCTCCTAAGCATTCATTGCATTCTCATGCATCTAGTGAGGAAGAGAGCAAATGTCCACTTGAAGGGGACTTGTTAGTTGTGAGAAGACTTCTTGGACAAGTTTCACAACCTTTTGATGAAAGTCAAAGGGAAAATATTTTCCATACAAGATGTCTTATTCAAAACAACATTTGTTCCTTGATAGTGGATGGGGGTAGTTGTGCAAATGTGGCTAGTACAAGAGTAGTAGATAAGCTTGGATTGCCTACTATCTCTCATACAAAGCCCTACAAATTACAATGGCTTAGTGAAGTAGGAGAAATAATTGTCAATAAACAAGTCCTCATCCATTTCTCCATTGGAAAATACAAAGATGAGGTATTATGTGATGTTCTGCCCATGGAAGCCACTCATGTTCTTTTGGGAAGGCCTTGGCAATTTGATAGAAAAGTTTTACATGATGGCTTTACCAACAAACTATCTTTTGAATTCCATGGTCACAAGGTTACTTTAAAATCTCTCTCTCCAAGAGAAGTCCATGAGGACCAAGTTATCATGAAGAAAGAGAGGGAGAGTGAAAAAGATAAAAAAGATAAAAAAGATAAGAGTTCTAAGCCTACACTCCTTGTGTCTAGGCGTGACATTGAAAGGGAAATAGTGGCTCATCATCCTCTTTTCTTAGCCATCCCTAGAACTCTTAGAGTAGAATCACTTTTTGATAGTCCTCATTGCTTGGAAAATTTGGTAGAAGAGTTCCAAGATGTGTTTCAAGATCCTCCAAATGGACTTCCACCTTTGAGAGGGATTGAGCACCAAATTGATTTGATACCGGGCTCTTCTTTACCAAACCGTCCAGCATATAGGACCAATCCAAGTGAAACCAAGGAAATTCGCCAACAAGTTGAGGCTTTGATTGAGAAAGGGTGGGTGCAAGATAGCATGAGTCCTTGTGCTATGCCTATCATCTTAGTGCCAAAAAAGGATGGCACATGGCGAATGTGTTCGGATTGTAGGGCCATAAATAACATAACCATTAAGTATAGGCATCCCATACCTAGACTAGATGATTTGTTGGATGAATTACATGGTTCAAAAATCTTTTCAAAGATTGATCTTAAAAGCGGCTACAATCAAATCCGTATCAAACCGGGTGATGAATGGAAGACGGCTTTTAAGACCAACTTTGGTTTATATGAGTGGTTAGTTATGCCTTTTGGCCTAACTAATGCACCAAGTACTTTCATGCGCCTCATGCATCATGTTCTTAGACCTTTCATTGCTAAGTTTGTTGTTGTTTACTTTGATGACATTCTCATTTATAGCTTATCTTTGAATGACCATAGATTGCATGTTAGGCAAGTTTTAGAAACCCTTAGGAAGGAACATTTGTATGCTAACCTTGCTAAATGTATGTTTGCTCTTGATCATATAGAATTCCTAAGGTTTGTTGTGAGTTGCAAAGGGGTCAATTTGGACAAAACAAAGGTGATGGCCATTCAAAATTGGCCTACACCGAAATCTTTGAATGAGGTCCGAAGTTTTCATGGACTTGCTTCTTTCTATAGAAGATTTGTCCCAAACTTTGGTACCATTGCCGCACCACTCAATTACATAGTGAAAAAGGATGTGGTCTTTCATTGGGGAGAAGCACACCAAAATGCTTTTGACACTTTGAAAGAAAAATTGACTAATGCTCCCATCTTGGCCCTTCCTAATTTCACTAAGACATTTGAGATTGAGTGTGATGCTTCAAGCATAGGTATTAGGGCTGTTCTCCTTCAAGAGGGCCACCCCATAGCCTATTTTAGTGAGAAATTGAAAGGAAGTCATCTCAATTATTCCACCTATGATAAGGAATTATATGCACTTGTTAGGGCTTTGTTTACTTGGCAACACTATCTTTTTCCCAAAGAGTTTGTGATACATAGTGATCATGAATCTCTTAAATATTTGAAAAGCCAAAACAAACTTAACAAGAGGCATGCCAAGTGGGTGGAATTCATTGAGCAATTTCCTTATGTGATCAAACACAAGCAAGGCAAAGTAAATATTGTGGCGGATGCTCTTTCTAGAAGATACACTTTGCTAAATCTTTTAACCTCTCAATATCTTGGTTTTGATCACATTAAGGAACTTTATCATGATGACCTTGATTTTTCTCTCATCTATTAAGAGTGTCTTAAGGGAGGACACAAAGACTTTTTTATTCAAGATGACTTTCTTTTTAAAGGAAAACGTCTTTGTGTTCCTCAAAACTCTATTAGATTATCTCTTGTTAGAGAAGCTCATGAGAGGGGTTTAATGGGACATTTTAGGGTTGCTAAAACTTTGGATGTGTTGCATGAACATTTCTTTTGGCCTCATATTCATAAACATGTTCATAGTTTGTGTGATAAATGCATAGCTTGCCGCAAAGCTAAATCTAAAATGCATCCCCATGGTCTATATACTCCTCTTCCTATCCCTCCAATGCCTTGGGTAGATATATCTATGGATTTCATCTTAGGCTTACCCAAGACATCAAAGGGAAAGGACTCCATTTTTGTGGTAGTGGATCGTTTTTCAAAGATGGCTCACTTTATTCCTTGCCACAAAGTGGATGATGCATGCCACATTGCAAACCTCTTCTTCCAAGAAGTGGTTCGCCTACATGGGATTCCTAGGTCTATAGTGTCCGATAGAGATCCTAAGTTCTTGAGTCACTTTTGGAAGACCTTGTGGGGCAAGCTTGGAACTAAGATTTTATTTTCTACAACTTGCCACCCACAAACTGATGGTCAAACCGAGGTGGTGAATAGAACTTTGGGACAACTATTGAGATGTTTTATTTCGGGGAATCCTAGAGTGTGGGAGAATTTACTACCCCATGTTGAGTTTGCATATAATCGTGTAGTAAATTCTACCACCTCACATTCTCCTTTTGAGGTAGTATATGGGTTTAATCCCCTAACACCTCTTGATCTTCTTCGTATTCCCCTTCTTGGAGATGTCTTGTGCAAAGATGGTGATGAAAAGGCTTCTTTTGTGAAAACTTTGCATAAAGACATCAAGAAGAGAATTGAGAAGAAGGTTGGCAAGTATGCTGAACTTGCCAATAAAAGGAGAAAAGCATTGTTGTTTGATGAGGGCGATTGGGTTTGGCTTCACTTGAGGAAGGATCGCTTTCCTACTCAAAGGAAGTCCAAACTAATGCCTCGAGGGGATGGACCTTTCCAAATCCTCAAGAGGATTAATGACAATGCTTATGAGTTAGATATGCCTGATACATTCTTAGGTAGTCATACTTTTAATGTCAGCGATCTAACTCCTTTTTTTGTAGGTCTCCAGAATTCGTGGTCGAATTCTCTCCAACTCGGGGAGTATGATGGAGATCAAGCTCAAGAGGACATGGAGGCCAATCAACAAGATCAAGAAGAGGTAGAGGCACAAATGGAGGACGCCCATGGAGGTCAAAGCCCACCTCAAAGGCTTACAAGAAGCATGTTCAAAGCTTTAGGAGCTAGGGGACATTTATTTTCTCTTTTTGTAATTTCTTTGGTTGAAGGTGCTTAGAGGGAAACATTAGAAATCTCTTTTGTTATAGCATCTTTTAGGCTTTAGTTAGGAGCTTTAGGAGGGGGGGTGTATTAGTAGATAGGTGTAGGAGTAGAATAGGAGGTGCCAAAGTGAAGGAAGAGGCCACACCTTCCTCATGCCTTGTAAATAGGCGCCGGTTCTAGAATGATTTGGGGGGGAAATTTGAAATTGTTTAGCTTGCATTTCAGCACCTTAGGCTATAAATAGAGGTGCTTCCTTTGTAAATTTCAGATTTGAATTTTAGAGAAAAGAAACTATACTCAAATTTTGAGTGATCATTGGAGAGCTTTTGAGCCTTCTTCTCTAGTCTCATCTTGAAGGATCCATGGTGTCCTCAAGTGGCGGCAACACACTCATCTAGGAGCAACCATCCTTCTAGTGGCGTGATCATCCAACCATACATCCATCTTCATGAGCACTCTCTTCTCCTTCCTTTCTTCTTTTGTTATTTTATTGTCTTAGCTTGTTTCCTTGTTGAATTTGGTTCGGCAGTTTCAACTGTAGTTTGTGTTGCTTCGGTTCTTTCTTTATGCCTTGCTGTTCTTCATCTTTCATCTTCATTTTCCAGCTTTTTGTTCGGTTCATTTTAATTTCCAGCATTCAATTTCAGTTTGCTTAGCTTTTGTGCCTTTTTGTTCGGTTCAATTTGACAATAATTGGAACTTCTATATGAGTTTGTGTTTTGGCACTAGTTTTGGTAAGTTCTTGTTCATAGAACCTTGATCCATTTCTATGATAAAGTGCCTAGCTCTTAACCAACTCAAGATGATTCCTAAGAATGTCAAGAATCATTCTAATTGTGCTAGTGGAATCACATCAATAGTGGTCAATCTTCTAGGTCTAAAAACCATACCCCTTCAAAAACCCCTAGTGAAAATGAATGTGAGATACCTTGTGAAGGTAACTTATTGGTGGTAAGGCGAATGTTGGGGACTATTCAAAATTCTTTTGATGAAACCGAAAGAGAAAAATATTTTCCACACCCGCTGCCTTATCAACAATAAGTTATGTTCCATAATCATTGATGGGGTAGTTGTGCTAATGTGGAAAGTACAAAAGTAGTGGAGAAGCTTGTATTAGCCACTATCTCTCATACAAAGCCCTATAAACTATAATGACATAGTGAAGAGGGTGAAATTATGGTTAATAAACAAGTCCTCATAACTTTTGTCATGGGAAAAATACAAAGATGAGGTTTTATGTGATGTTGTGCCAATGGAAGCCACACATGTGCTTTTGGGAAGGCCTTGACAATATGATAGAAAAATTTTACATGATGGTCATACCAAAAAGATTTCTTTGAACTTTCAAGGGCATAAGATTATATTAAAACCCCTCTCTTTCAAAGAAGTTAATGAGGACCAAGTAAAAATGAAAACCAAAAGAGAAAATGAAAAAGATGAAGAAAGAAAAGACAAAACGGGTATCATCAACTCATGTAGTAAACATAATAATGTTGACTCATACTAAAATACAAAATGCACCTCAAAGGTATTCTTCTTCCTTGTCTTATTCATCTCCTGATCATTCTAAATACTTGACATCTTTGATAAAGATATTTAGGGATGATATTCAGAAAACCTCTTAAAGATTTTCACCTTCTAAGAGGATTTTCACAAACAAATCATTTCATCCCCAAATATTCTTTTCAAACATGGCCTGTATGTAGAAGTCACCCATACGAACACCCAAAGCTTAATGAAAATAAGTTTGCTTCACATACTAAGTCTAGAAATGTTTCGATCTTTTCTGTGAACAAACTAACTATGTTATTTACATCACAACATATTAATCATTCAAGAATTTTTCATATCTCTTAATTTACATCACAACATATTACTCAACAATCAGATGTCTATTCTCAATTCTCATATCACATTCACCATCACGACATATGAATAATCACACTTCATTCATTCTAATATACTAAGCAATCAAGTGTCTATTCTCAATTCTCATATCACATAAATTCACTGACATACATCAACAAACACTCTACTTCCAGAAGACTCGTGTATTGAAATTATACTCAAAGACCTACACCTGTCATATCACTAAGTTTTCTCCACAACATCATCTCCATATTAGGAAATTCATCCTCATATGATATGGATAAATTCCTTATGATATACCTAATATAGATTTCATTTGCACCACATGATAGATCATAGGAACCTCCTTCAACTCTCAACACATCATTACAAAAAAAACCTCCTTTAGCTACCACCAAAATCGGTCGCTAAAGCTATAAAATCGGTACCTAAATAAATTTGCGACCGAAATAGCGACCAAATGCAAGTGGAAGAAAAAACCCTAGTCAAAAACTACTTAGCGACCATTTTTTAGTCGGTCACAATTTTGCGACCGAATTTTTCGGTCACTAATTCGATCGCAGAAAAATTTGGTCACTAAAATCATAGGTGACCAAATTAGCAACCAAAACCTAATGAAAAAATTGGTTGCTAATTCGGTCACTGAAATAATATAAAATAGCGACCACCGTATTTGGTCACTAAAGAGGTTACGTAGGTAAGAAAAATTTAGTGGCTAATTCGGTGGCTAACTTCTCATGACAGCGACTGAACATATTTCGGTCGCTAAATTGTTTTTCGTGAAGAGTAGCGACTAAACCAGTTTTGGTCGCTATTTTTCTTTCTTTGGCTTTTTAGCTACCAAATTGATTTCAGTTGCTAGGTTTGGTTTCAGAACTTTATCGACCAATATTTCAATCACTAATTATATTTGTATTATATTATTATTATACTTTTTAATTTTTTTCCTGTTTATAAATAATTTGAAATGTAGAAAACAATAGTATAGAAAATAAAGATAAATTATATTGCACAATTTAAAATATTGTAAACAAATAAAAAAAGTTAAATTACATAAGTCATACCACCAATCCTCTCATAATCATCTCTAATATGGTCTCTTTTATAGTCTTCAACTTTCACCCTTCTAAAAGTGAAAGAAAATATCAATCTATCATATCCTCACAACAAAGTTTGCACTGGACTGAGTAACCCGAACCGTATTTTTTGTGTGATGGCATTTTTCTGCAACATTTTTTGATAAAAGATAAAATATAATTAAAATATAAACTTGTTAAATTATGAAAGTGATGAGAATCAAAAAGATGTTATCAATAGAAGAAATGGACAAGGGCCAAAGCATTTAAAGTTCTTCTTATTAGTCTTTGCAAAAGATGAGGCCCAAGCCCAAAGCCCAAGCCCAAGAAGGCCCAAGCCCAAGAAGCCCAAGTCCAAACCATGAGGGGCAAGACCAAGCATTAAATAAAAGAGCATCATTTGAATGACTCTTGTAAGAGGTGTGGATATTAAATAAATAGGTGTGAATGTATTAGAGAGAGTCACATTGTCCATGTGACTTAGTAGGGGGGTGTAGGTGTAGTTTTTAGGAGGTGTCATAGTAGAAAAGGTCACACCTCCTATGTGACTTGTTTTTGGTGGGAATTTCAAATGAGTTTTATTTGAAATTTCCCACCTATTTTCAGCACCTCTAGGCTATAAATAAGGTGCTTTCCTTTGTAATTTGGAGATTGGAATTTTATAGTAGAGAGACTATACTCAAATTTGGAGAGAATTTGTGAGTTTTGAGTCTTCTTCTTCTTTGCCTTATCTTGTGAGCTATGGTGAGCTTCAAGTGGTGGCACTCCATCACTTATCTTGGTTCAAGGTTCCAAGTGGCGTGAATGGCTTCTTCCAATTCTCAAAATCCAGCAAGCATCTTCCTATAAGTGTTCTTCTTCCTTTTCTTCAATTTTCCATTTGGTAGTTTTTAATTCCTAGTGCTTTCCTTCATTTTCTACCGTTTACATTTACTTTTCCAGCTTTGTTCTTTGTTTCTTTTCGGTTCAGTGGCTAGCTTTTCAATTCTGTCCAGTTTTTAATTCTTGTTCTTCATTCCTTATGTTTTGATTCCATTGACAATACATGGACTTCCATATGAGTCTTGGTTGGTGCTAAGTTTTGGTGAGTTCTTGAATTAGAACATTGATCCAATTCTAAAGTAAAGTGCCTTTCAAATCCAACTCAAGTTGCTCCTAAGAATATCAAGAATCATGTGTTCTTGTAGTTACATATTTCACTTGAAGGTACTCCATTCCACAAGCAAGACTTGGTTGAGGACAAAATATTTTCTTGGAGTGGTTTGAGTGCTTTCTTGGGCATTTTCCAGCAACCTATATCTCACTGTTTTTAATTGTCTAACAAGTTTCTTTCACTGTTTTGTTTTCTGTTTTTGTGTATTTTCTGCTCATGGCTCATTTTTCTAGTGGAGAGTCCTCCAAACCTTGCTCACCTCAAAAGGCAGCTCTCATTGAAGATTTAAAAAATGTTAGACAATCAAATGCACAATATCTTGAAGTGTTGAGCCAAATGGAGACAATGCTTCGAATTTTAGAAGTACAACGCATGGAGAAAAGATTGTCAAAACTTGAATTGAAGTACGAAAGATCTTCACATTCCAATCATGCAAGACATCATCACCATGAAGAGAGGCGCCAACATGTGGCTGGCCCTTGTTCTCCTAATGTACAACTTCCTAGCTTTAGTGGTGGAAGTGATCCCAATGTATACTTAGGATGGGAAGCTAAGGTAGAGCAAATTTTTGATGTAAATGGAGTTAGAAATGAGCATAGGGTTAGATTAGCTTCTTTAGAATTTTTAGATTTTGCCAAGAAATGGTGGCATAACATTGTAATGGACATTGGATATCACAAGAGACCTCCCGTGGTTTCTTGGAATGATTTGAAAGAGTGTATGCGCGCGAGGTTTGTTCCTCCTTTTAGGAAGGAACACTTGTTGAAGTTCCAAAGGCTTCATCAAGGACATAGGATGGTAGATGAATATTTTCAAGAATTTGAAACATCTTTGATTAAAATGAATATGCATGTTAATGAAGAATCAAAGATAAAATGGTTTGTAAGTGGTTTATGAAGAGAAATTAAAGATTTGGTAAAACTACATGAGTATACTTCTTTAAAGAAAGTGTTTCACTTAGCCATTAAGGTAGAATCACACCTTTTGAAAACAACTTTCAAAAATACTCATGATGATAGTTTCTACAACTCTTCTAGGAAGGATGCAACCAAAGTTTCTACTCAAAATTCTTCTTCAAATTTTTGCAAAGAAACCACTTCTTCCCAACAAGTTTCTACCCAAAATCCTTCTACCCCTAAGTCATCCACCAAAACTTTAAAAACCAAATGTTTTAAATGTTTAAGTTTTGAGCATATAGCTGCCAATTGTCCAAATAAACAACCAACAAAGTTAAATGAGGTAAAACAAGACCAATTTACCATAAACAACAAAAGCGAAAATGAAAGAGAAAGAGAAGGACAAGATAAATTAGGCCTCATTCCTTTACCTCCAAGGTTTTTTCCTTCCTTATCTTTTTCATTACCCAAGGTTCCTACTCATACACCATATTGGATAAAGAATGTTAAGGATGAATTTTTCATACATTCTAGATTTCCAAATAAATTCATTTCTAATCAATCTTTTCCAACATGGGCTATGTATAGGACATCTTTTTCTGAACTCCCAACATTTCAATGTACTAAGTCATGTTTGCCTATTTCTTCTTGTATTCTCTTATCTAATTGCAAACTGACTTTGTTTTATGCAGGAGTACTGAATTCATGGACGAATTCTCTCCAACTTGGGGAGTATGATGAGAATCGAAAAGATGTTATCAATAGAAGAAATGGACAAGGGCCAAAGCATTTAAAGTTCTTCTTATTAGTCTTTGCAAAAGATGAGGCCCAAGCCCAAAGCCCAAGCCCAAGAAGGCCCAAGCCCAAGAAGCCCAAGTCCAAACCATGAGGGGCAAGACCAAGCATTAAATAAAAGAGCATCATTTGAATGACTCTTGTAGGAGGTGTGGATATTAAATAAATAGGTGTGAATGTATTAGAGAGAGTCACATTGTCCATGTGACTTAGTAGGGGGGTGTAGGTGTAGTTTTTAGGAGGTGTCATAGTAGAAAAAGGTCACACCTCCCATGTGACTTGTTTTTGGTGGGAATTTCAAATGAGTTTTATTTGAAATTTCCCACCTATTTTTCAGCACCTCTAGGCTATAAATAAGGTGCTTTCCTTTGTAATTTGGAGATTGGAATTTTATAGTAGAGAGACTCTACTCAAATTTGGAGAGAATTTGTGAGTTTTGAGTCTTCTTCTTCTTTGCCTTATCTTGTGAGCTATGGTGAGCTTCAAGTGGTGGCACTCCATCACTTATCTTGGTTCAAGGTTCCAAGTGGCGTGAATGGCTTCTTCCAATTCTCAAAATCTAGCAAGCATCTTCCTATAAGTGTTCTTCTTCCTTTTCTTCAATTTTCCATTTGGTAGTTTTTAATTTCTAGTGTTTTCCTTCATTTTCTACCGTTTACATTTACTTTTCCAGCTTTGTTCTTTGTTTCTTTTCGGTTCAATAGCTAGCTTTTCAATTCTGTCCAGTTTTTAATTCTTGTTCTTCATTCCTTGTGTTTTGATTCCATTGACAATACATGGACTTCCATATGAGTCTTGGTTGGTGCTAAGTTTTGGTGAGTTCTTGAATTAGAACATTGATCCAATTCTAAAGTAAAGTGCCTTTCAAATCCAGCTCAAGTTGCTCCTAAGAATGTCAAGAATCATGTGTTCTTGTAGTTACATTCACATCAGAAAGTGAGAATTACTAATAAAAAATAGTGTTTATCTTTAACCGCAAATTTATAAATGACCTCTGGTTGTCATAGGTTAACAGTCACAGGATAGTTCTTATCACGTTCTGTGGAAACAAAAACCTAAAATCATAATTTATGTTAATATCATAAATTTTACCAAAAGGTAATGACACTTTAGAATATGAAGAAAAATAGGTTTCAGATGAAGAAAAGACAACACTAATTTAACTAATACCTTGCCATCTTTGTCCGTGGATGTGGGCAAAATGTCAAAAAAGTTGGATAACTTTCTATTGACAGCTTCTTCCTGCACCTCCATGATTTCTTCGGGCACCTCCATAAAATTTAAAAATACCAAAATTATCCTTCAGTAAAAAGATAAAAATGAGAAAGGAAGTTACTTCGTGTGGTGGGGTGCATATGGAGCTTGAGTGGTGGTGGTCCGTGAAGTGGTCCTTGAAGTGGTGTTGGAGGTGGTGCTTGAGAAGGTGGTTGAGGTGGTGCACGGTGATAGGTAGCAGCGGTGGTAGGTGGTGCACGGTGGTAGGTAGCAGCGGTGGTAGGTGGTGTTGGCATTGGCACCGTTGGTGAGGTACATTCTCATTCTCATTCTTTTGCCTTAAATAAATATTTCCGCATTAGTTAATCCGGTGGATCCACGGATCACATAATCCGGTGCTTAAGTAAAGCGTTTCAGATTAGATAACTTTTGTGCATACCGGATCCGGAACCTGCCAAATTCATATTTCCGGATTGTGTAATCTGGTACCAAATGAACTATGGATTACACAATCCAGAAGTGATTTTAGAACTTTCAATATGTCTTGCGTATTACGTAGTCCGGTACTCATTTTGCTATATGAATTTCAATTACGCATTACACAATTTGGAACACCAAACATGACTTACGAATTATACAATCCGATAGTCATTTTGCTGTGAAAATTTTGACTTATGGATTACACAATCCGGAAGTCACCTGAAATAACTTATGGATTACGTAATCCGGAATTCATTATGCTGTTAAAATTTGACTTATGGATTATACAATCCGGAAGTCAAGTTGTCAATTGCAAAATCTTATGCTATTTTTGTTTTGCATATGTGAATTTATGGAAATTATAATAAAATTAAAATTTATGTTTTATGAATGAAGGTGTAAGTATGGAAGAATTAATGAATTTTGTGCATCAACATGGATTGTTTAAAGGGGACTATGGTATCCATTTTACAACAGATGAGGTGAATAAAATTTCATTTCATTTATGTTTATTGCATTATAATTTGAAGAAGTGATTTTGTAATATTGTTAGAATAACTTTGTGTAGGTGTTTCCTTCGCGAGAAGACTTACTTGAATGGGTCTGTAGGGTTGGTTATGGACTTGGTTTTGTTATTGTCATTATTAGGTCTGACATAGCAAATGGTAAGCAAGGGAGAAAGACATATGTCTTGTTAGGCTGTGAAAGGGGGGGTAGTTACAGAAAGTATAAAGATGGTTTGGAGGTTAGTGTAACTGGTACTCGAAAATGTGAATGTCCCTTTAAATTGCGAGGTAAACCTGTTGGAAAGGGTCAAGGTTGGGTACTTAAGGTAATATGTGGTACTCATAATCATGATTTGTATGATACCTTAGTTGGTCATCCATATGTAGGCAGATTAAAAATGAATGAACATTCAATGCTTGTTGATATGACTAAAAGCATGGTTAAGCCAGGTAACATTCTACGTACTTTGAAGGAGAATAATGAGGATAATATGACAACAATAAAGCAAATATACAATGCAAGATACTCGTACAAGAGATCAGTTAGAGGACCAAGAACTGAATTACAACAGTTAATGATGTTGTTAGACCGTGACAACTATCTTCACTACGTGTCATGAGTCTTCAAATATTGTTAGTGATATTTTTTGGACTCATCCTGATGCTGTGAAACTCTTGAATGCATTTAACATTGTATTCTTAATGGATACAACTTACAAAACAAACAAATATCGACTGCCTTTGCTTGAGATTGTTGGTGTAACTTGTACAGGTTTGTCCTTTTCTGCTGGTTTTGCATTCTTATCTAGCGAGAAAGAAAAGAACTTCATATGGGCATTACAAAAATTTAGAGGGTCACTTTCGACATCGCATGTGGGGCCTGAAGTCATTGTTTGTGATAGAGATCTTGCTTTGATGAATGCCATCAATATTGTGTTTCCTAAAACAAGAAATCTTCTTTGTCGGTTTCACATCAATAAGAATGTTAAAGCAAAGTCTAAAATGTTGGTAGATTCTGTCGAGGCTTGGGAAGTTGTGATGGATTCATGGAAGACTATCATTGACTGTATAGAGATTGGTAAATTTGATGAGTTTGTGAAAAATTTTGAAACTATTTGTTCACCGTGGCCATTACTTTTTGAATATGTGAAGAACACTTGGATTATTCCGCACAGAGAAAAGTTTGTCAAGTGTTGGACAAATTTGTTAATGCATTTGGGAAATACAACATCAAACAGGTATATATGAATACCTTTACTTTGTTTAGAACGTGTATAATGTGTAATTGTTTTATTATGTTTTATACTTATACAGGGTCGAATCAGCTCATTGGTCTTTGAAACGAATATTACAAAATAGCATGGGAGACCTGTGCTTGTGTTGGGATGCTATCAAGCATGTTATTATACTTCAACATAACGAGATTAAGGCATCATTTCAAATGAGTCTACATATGATAGGACACACATTCAATGTGCAATTGTATAAAATGTTGGTTGGCTCTATATCTAAACATGCCTTAATTCTCATTTTTGAAGAGTTTGATCGGGTCAATGATGTGGGGTTTGATAGTGAACGATGTGTGATGTGATTCCACTAGCCATATAGAGAAAGGTTCTTGACCTTCTTAGGAATCATCTTGAGTTGGATATTATAGAGGCACTTTTCTTAGAGTTGGATCATTGTTCTAAGACAAGAACTCACCAAAAACTACTACCAAATCCCAAACTCATTTGGATGAACCAATTTTAGTCAAATTGAACCGAACAAAAGAGAAAGAAAAGCAAAGGAACAAGATGAATGGACAGAATTATAAAACTGCCAAACCAAAATACTCATAAAAACAGCAAGAACACCAAACCAATTTACGTAATTTCCTACCGTGAGATACCAATTTAAGTTCTCCCCGATCCTAATATAAATGTTGTATATATTAAATATAATTAAATAAATTTAAACAATAATTAATAAAGATAATTTAATTGAAGGTTTTTTTGTTCTTACCTACTAGTACAAAATATGAAAACAACGACCCTTTATTTAGTGCGGCTTTGCGCTTAAACGCATTTGTAAAAAACGCGGTGGCATTTTTGAAATTAAATTGATTTACAAATGCAGTCTTTAGTATGACCGCATTTGTAATTCAATTCAGAATGATTTACAAATGCGGGCATAGTAAAGACCGCATTTGTAAATCATTTTAATTGAACCCCTTGTTAGTCCCACTCCCAAGAGCACAAAGGGGAGTTGTGCGGCTCCTCCAACATCAGGGGATGATATCAACGGGCAGACAGAGGTTTGTGAGCTACTGGTAGTGGGCGGCAAACTTTCTCGGGTGGTGGCACTTGGAAAAGTCTATAAAAACGCCACCACCTTACATAACGTTCCTCTCTCCCCTGATATGGCGAAGGTAACAGTTGAAAAAGTACGATTTCCTGATGCTCGTGTTCCACTACCTTCAGATGAGGTAACCACTGTGGCCGATGCATTTCAGACATTCGTTGTCTAGCCCAGAGAGCTCATTCGATCTATGCCCGAACCTCATGTAATAATTTCGTTTCATTATATTATTTTTTATTTATATTTATATATTACATATAATTTAATACAAATGTTGTTTATCTTGTAGAAACCTTTTCAGCCACCAAGTCCGAAAAAGAAGCGTGAGGTTACAGTTGACGATCATATGGCTTCCCTACGTCTCATTGCTAGTCAGATTGGCAATGATCCTTTTCCAGTTCCGTGGGATAATACATTTTTTCAAATAAACACTGAACTGCCACTGATGATTTACAACACAGATTTATCAGAATTTATATCTGGGAAACAGGAACTCAATATAAGTATAATTCAATTTTTTATGATGTAAGTATCTTTACCTATTATTCAATTTACTTTATGTTAAATTATTATTGATTATGCTTTAACTAAAAACTTGTAGGTTTTGCATAGAGTCTGTATCACTGAGGGGAAGGAAAATATGTACGTAATTATACTAATCCCGTTGGACCAAACTCAACTGAGACTCAAGCATACATCACTAACATCCTGCAAAAAAAGAGGGAAAACAAATTTATTTATGCCCTTATATTAATGAGTAAGTTTAATTATATGTCATCAATTATTATTATTTCATGTTTTAAATATTTACTAACTCTTTTCATTGATCATATAAGCATCATTGGCAGTTACTTGTCTTATCAATGGTTGATAAGACTGCTGTGTGGTTCGTTCCCTACACAAGAAGATGCCCACAAAATTTAAGGATATCATTGATACGTATGTATAGTATAAACTTAACTTTGTATTTTACTAATTAACCATCTACTAACGATTTTTGTATTAACCAGTTCATGGCGTGGATATAACATCCTAAAAGGTCGATCCAGTTCAAATAATTTGAACTACATAAGAGTAAAGGTTTGTAATTTTTTTCTTTCTCTATTATCATTGTTTATCAATATACTAACATATTACTTTTTATTGAATTATAGTGTAATAAACAACCAGGAAGCTATGAGTGTGGCTATTACATTATGCAATGGATGATTACCATTATAAGACTAGGTGTTAAAACTGGTTGGAAAGAGGTACTATATATGTTAAACCATTTTTATAATTCTTGAACATATATATATCTAAAAACTAATTTATGTCAACTTTGCAATGCAGTTATTCACAGAAGAAACACCAATGAATGAGGAAGGCATTTCATATGTTAGAGATTCTTGGTCCACATATTTCATTAATTTTTATAACTCTAGCATAGGTAAACAATAGTGGTTTTATTATATGTAATTTGATCACTTGTAAATGTACATTTTGATGATTTCAATTGATTACTATATTTCTGTATTTGTCTGGCTGGGTTTGATCATTATGCAGGTTATTAAAATATATGGTTTCTGCACAAAACAAAGTGAACTTTAAAAAAAATATCACTATTTACAAATGCGGTCATTTACCAAGACCGCATTTGTAAATAGTGATTTATGAATGCGGTTTTTACCAAGACCGCATTCATAAATCCTAAACCCCAAACCCACTCCCTAATTCAGAATAATATACAAATGCGGTTATTTTAGGTAACCGCATTTGTAAATGTGATTTATGAATGCGGTCCTATGACCGCATTTGTAAATGCCAGATTTACGAATGCGTGCTGATCAAATGCGGTTCTATGACCGCATTTGTAAATTTAAAATAGCCGCATTTGTTTTACATATCTGCACTAGTCCCAAAGCTTAACAGCAACATGGTCAGCAAAATTTACCAGTAAAGACATATCAGAAGGTCCTCCAAGAAACCCTTCTTCGTGGTCTACTTGGTCATCATTCTGTAATTCTTGTTCATTGTCATTATCAATATGAACATCATCATCAATCCTTTCCTCGACACCACCTCGGTCTCTTCTACGGACAGATGTCGTCGGTCTTCTGCGATCATGATCCCTAGATCCACCACCTCTAGTTTTAGCCATATTTATCCATAACACAATTTAAATTTCAATTATTTACAAATAATAAATAATATAATCATGAATTTGTGTACATAATATAAAATTTAAAAAAAGTTTTTAACAAGTGGGTTGGAAACTAAATATATAACCAAAACGCAAAATCACAAAAATGCACTTTGTAAGAACACTACCGGATTACATAATCCGAAACACACACAATGTAAACCTAAACCGGATTACATAATCCGAAACACACACAATGTAAACCTAAACCGGATTACGTAATCCAGAATTACTAAAATACCTAAATCAGATTACCTAATTCGGAATTACTAAAATAAACTAAACCGGATTAAGTAATCTGGTATTACTTTACATTCACAACTATACCGGATTATTACATAATCCGGTGCCTATTATGAAAAAATGCACAGCGTACCGGATTACACTACAAACGGATTACACAGCAGCAACAGGTTTCAAAAGCAATGAAAAATCTGGAAAATTCAACTTACTAACCTGTGAAGAGGACACTTTGGATGTGTGAGTGCTAGAGAATGTGGAGTTTAGAGAGATGAAGAGAAAAAAATCTTCGAGTGGAGGTGTGGAGCAGCGCTGCTGGAAGGAACAGAGAGAAAACGCACAAAAATGAAAGTGAAAGTGAAGATTAAGTAGGTTAAAGGTATATTAAACTATTATTTTAATTTTTTAATATTTTTACTGAGGAGTATATTAGTAAATGTACTTTTAGTATGGGGGTGGGAGAAGAAGTCATGGAGGTGCAGGAAGAAGCTGTCCTTTCTATTATACTGAAGCTTTCTTGGGGTTATGGCATAGTGTCATGTAAAAATGTACTAATACAAAACAACATACAACATTAGCAAATACAGAAAATTAGTCCAAAAATAAAATAAAAGACATCTTCTTCATCTGTGCCTTTTCAGCATAATTTTTCTTGGCAATAATCTTTCCCTTGATACCAAGAGCCTGTTCCACACGAATTAAAATCCAATTAGATTCACGAAAATACAATCATATAACTCAAATCCCAAATTCCAAATTCCAAATAAAAAGCGGCAAAACCTTCTGAGCCATTGCGGATTATCAAATTGTTTAACTTTAATTGAATTTCATAAAAAAAATCCATTTCACTTAATAAAACAAACCCTGGAAAGAGAATTTTGGAACATGTGAACTCGTCACATTCTCATCCAAATCCTTTAGCCAAGATTACTACCGAAAGATAAAACTAGCTTTTCTTACCTGATTATAAGGATGAACACTCACAAAGAGCTCTAACTCCTAAAGAAAGCAGAGATAGCCTAACATGTACCATAGAGTTCTGATCAACAATATAAATATATCACTAGGATCTTGAACTAATAGAGACTAATCGTGAAGTCACAAACACTACATGCAAAACATGTCTACCTAGGTGAACAAAAAACTAAAAAATGATCCAAAGTAAAAAGGAACAAGAACATACTCTAAACATAAATCTGATAAGAAGTTTTGCTCTATTTATTGTCAGGAGTCTATCCAAAGGTGGCCTCCGTCCGTGAATCTAATGAAGGATGTGATTATAAATCTAGAGAGAAGAAAAAGGAGAAAAAAAGTTTTCCTAGAGAGATAGTGATTATTTTAAAATGAAACCTAAATTTTCTAATTATATGAAATTTTTACTTTAATAATAAAATATTCAAATATGATTTTAATTATATTACACTACTAGAAAATCATTAGATAGAAACTAATTTTAGAGACAAAAAATAATTAGTTGTTATATTGATACTATTTTAGAGACTAAAAAGATTTTGATATATAAACTAGTTTTTATTACTGATAAATAGTTTCTAATAGGTATCTAATTAGGTATCAAAGTTTTAATTACTAATTGTTTAGATTTTAAATTTGATAGTTAAAAAATTAACAGTTAATTAAAACCAATTTAGAAACTATTTATCAATAATAGAAACTAGTTTAGATATCAACAATGTTTTTAGTATCTAAAATAGTATCTAATTTAATCAACATAACAATTAATTATTTTTTATTTATAAAATTATTTTTTATTTAATAATTTTATTGTAGAATTACTTCTCTAAAACTATTTTCTAAGTACATATAAAATTTGATTGTTTTATTTATATTTTAAAATGTTATATAAAAGTTCATTATTGTGAATCACATAAAATGAATAAAAAAAGAGAGTATACTGATATATTAAATATTTTTATTCCCCATATATATACATATATTCTGTCTCTTTTCTATCTTTCTTTTCTCTCTTATCATATATATATATATTATTTTATTTTTTTCTTCTTATTTTATTTTGTTATCTTTAGAGTATATATATATATATATATATATATATATATATATATATATATATATATGATGTTGACAAAAAATATTAGATCTATATGAAATATTTTTCTGAAAAATGTTAAAGCATATATAGTTATTCCGTCACAAATTCCGGCTAGAAGCCTAGCATTTAATATCATGATAAGTTCCTTTCCTATTTTGGCACATTGTTGACTTTTCACACCATCAAAATCCAAACCACCGAAAACCTCCTTACATCAAAAGACAAATCCACCGAAACCTCCTTACATCAAAATACAAATCCACCGAAAGCTCCTTACAGATTCATTCATTAGTTTCTTGTAGTTTCTACTTAGTTTCTCATCAGCAACCTCATCATTGTTTACTTTTCAACTCCTCGCTACTATATATATGTTTAATAAACACAAACCAGTCATCACACACACAGAGCAGATACATACAAGTGAATATTCACTAACTAAGTCATGGAGAAGAAATCATTAGCTGGGTTATGCTTCCTCTTCCTTGTTCTCTTTGTTACTCGTAAGTCACTACTTTTATGTTCATTCTTCTACATGTCTATAACTATATTCATTCTCCTGAATACTTTATAATTCAATATGTCTGATATTTACTGTTGAATTTATTTGAACATGCAGAAGAAGTTGTGTTGCAGACTGAGGCAAAGACTTGCGAGAACCTGGCTGATACATACAAGGGTCCATGCTTCACCACTGGCAGCTGCGATGATCACTGCAAGAACAAAGAACACTTGAGGAGTGGCAGGTGCAGGGATGATTTCCGCTGTTGGTGCACCAAAAACTGTTAAGTGGATTCAGAACTTTTTATAAATAAAACAACTATTATATATATGGAATAAGACTAGCACTGCATCCACGAACTATATGTATAGTCTGTGGCTGTGCAGAACAGCTGAGTTATGTATTTACTTTATGAATAAAGTTCTTCTGTTGTAATACATGATCTTATCCTTCTTCGTACCATCATTTTAATCTTTTTCTCACATATTTTCTGTTGTTCTTCTGAAAGGAACTTGATGTATATATGAAAAGGAATTAGTTAATTGATTTAATACTTTGTTCATCAAAATAACTAATCTTTTTATGTACAAAACTTTTAAACGTCCTAAATGAGTCTCTATTGTTCACTGATAAAAAAAAATAGTGAAAGCAAAGAAATAGTAATTTATAATACTTTTAAAAAAGAATATTACAGGTTTATAATAGGGTATTGGTTCACTACAATAATTATCGATATTTTATTTTAAATATAATAAAAAAGTTACTATTTTAATAAAATATTTTAATTTTGATAATTTTGTTTTAATATAAAAATATATTTTTAACAAAAAAAATTAATTTTAATAATTTTGTTTGAACTCTGTTACGTAATTAAAACAATTGAATACATCTTTTGTCTTAATATATCATGATTTTTTATTAAAAGAAAAATTAACTGTAAAGGAACCTTTGTTCATTTTACTTTATAAATTTAAGAAAAATTTAAAATCTCTAGTCATTTTTTCAAAATTAAAATTTAAAATATTTAATCATTTCTTCAAAGTTAATTATATATTAATATTAATTTTTTTAATAAATACGCACATGTGACTGAAAACAAAAAATGTTTTTAATTATTTTAACCAAGAATTAAAAAAAGAATCGTTATTAAATACAAAACATATTTTTATTACTTAGCCAATAACAAATTTTTTTTAAAAAAGTAACGTAATTAAGTTCTTGTATCAAGAATGAATTTTTCTATTATATTAAAAACGAAATATCAATATTTATTACTCTAAATTGACTATTTATCCTTTATAATATCATAAAAAAACTTCAAAATATTTATATTCCTAAAAATTAAACTGACTATTTATCTTTATAATATCATAGAAAAGAACTTCAAAATATGTATATTTTTAAAGATTACACTACTAAAAAATCATTAAATAAAAATAAATTTTAAAAATAAATTGTTATATTGACAAAATTAGATACGATTTTAGACATAAAAAATAAAAAAATTATTGATATCTAAATTAGTTTCATAAATAGTGATAAATAGTTTCTAAATTGACATCTAATTAGTTACCTAAATTTTAGATACCAATTATTTAGATTCTAAAGTTGGTATCTAAAACCTTGATATCTAATTAGATATCAATTTATAATCTAATTATCACTATTTATCAATTATAGAAACTAATTTAAATATTAATAAACTTTTTAGTCTTATCTAATTTTGTAATATTTTAACTAATTATTTTTTGTCTTTAAAATTGATTTCTATTTAATAATTATCTTGTAGTGTTATAAGTGCTCCTTACCTATTTTTATATTTTAAAAAAATTACATTCATTTTTTTATTGTAAGTTAGTTACGAAAATTAAGAAAAAATGAGATGTAATTAATATTAGATTACTGTCTATTTTATATTTCATATTTATTTAAAAAGAATTGTTTCTATAAAGGTAATACCATTTTCATGAAAATAAAAAATATTACATAATTTAAGAAATGTTAATGTGGATCACTAATGTGCTGGGAAAATTAGAACTAATTCTTCCTCCTTGGTATAGATAAAAAATGGACACTGGTGGAAGTAAGAAGCAAATAATAGAAAATAGAATAATGATACCGAGAAATTTTAACGTGGGAAAACCTTCTCAACTTGAAAATAAAAACCCACGACACCTAGTCCAGAAAATCTCTCCACTGTGAAAGTAGGATTACAATATTTGTTTATGTCATTCTGAAGGTAACATTTAATCTCATCCTACAAGGATGAAATAAAATATCTCTCTAGTCTCTCATTGATATTTTAAATCTCACATTATGGTGGATATCAACTCTAATTTACTCTCTGTTGCTCTTTTCACTTGCTTGTATTTTTGTTCCTCATAGGTTCCCTTTATATAGAGAATACGAGGAAAACTTCTTCATAAAGAGATCATGAAAAATTAATGTTTATCACATTTTCAAGATACCTTGAAAATAGTATCTTCAACTTTCTAGGTATATGCATTCCTAGGGCTTAGCATCTATAGTTTTTTTTTTCTTTCGTCCTTTGGAATATGAACAAAGGCTCTGCATCCAAATACTCTCAAATGGTTGAAGGATGCCTTCTTATTGTACCACACTTCCTCTAGAATCTCTCCATCTAGAGGTCTTGAAGGTGTCAGGTTTATGAGATCAACTACAGTCTTTATTGCTTCACCCTAGAAAGACTTGGGGAGGTTAGCACCTTGTAACTTGGATCTAACTTTCTCTTCAATGGTACGATTCATTCTTTCGCCTACTCTATTCAGTTGAGGAGTCTTTGGTGTTGCCTTCATCATTTTGATGTTATACATCTTGCAATAGGCTTCAAAAGGACCACGGTACTCTCCACCATTGTCTGCTTTCAGACACTTAAGCCTTTTCCCAGTCTCATGCTTAACTAGTCAATATAACAACTAATTATTTTTTTGTCTCTAAAACTGGTTTCTATTTAATGATTTTCTAGTAGTGATATCATTTAAGTAAATATATATGTGTAAACATATCATTCAAATCCTCATTAAATAATATTACGAAAAGACATCTCTTTTCCAAATGATTTCTAATATCTACACATGAAAAAAATAATTAAAACACCAGGATAAAATATAAAAACTTCATTTGCTCATGGAAGAGTCTTATAACTGGTAACATCCTCTATTCCCGTGTAATACACAATCATCACAAATTGAAACGCATAACCACAAATAATAGGGTATGCTAGAGATTTTTAAATTTTTCAATAACTCTATATTCAATTCATCCAATCACAAACATAGGAATTATCACACTTGATCCATTTCAATGTATTAAACAGTCAATTATAAAAAAATATCTCTTGTTCAACATCACTCATTCCAAAAATTCACTAATTCACACATAATTACTTTACTTTACATTCGAAAAAGTCATACATTGATTTAAACTCAGAGATCTGCACTTATCATACTATTCACACTGGGAAATCTCTCCATAACTACATATACATATTAATCCCTTCAACTTGTATGACATATTGATCCGTCTTATCTTCTTTGACCAATTATTTTTCAAATTGTAGACTCACTCAAATAAACTTTCTTCGACTCTCACCACCTGATAAATTTTATCAGTATGATTCCAATATACTAGTATAGTCAATATATCTCTTTATATACGAATCTATAATCAATGCACATCCTAACAATCTAAACACAATATCTCATTTCCTAAAAGTATTGTCTCAATCATATTGCACATGATTCGTAGTTCATTTCACTCATCAATATACCATTATCACACAAACATTTATGCTTTTAAAAGAGTTAGAAAATATCAACATTAATCACATAACATTTAAAATTTCACAAAATACATTGAATATATAACTAGTGTTTTCTTTACAATTCAATAAATGTTAGATTTACTTAGAATTGTTCCTGCTAGGGAGATAAGACCTAGAGAACTATTAAAGTCTTCGTCTTCTTCCTTCCTTCAGGCAGGTTGCTAGGGTTTCATTGGGATCCTTCTCGCCTTTGTGCTACACCTTCGGCTCTCAGTATCGGGTGAATGTCAAAGGGAGAGGTACCTGCAGAAGGCACTCCACCGTCCAAGTCAGTAAAGAGGGTGTTCGACACTCGGGTGTATGTACAGTAATAATGTCGTACCTTGTTCCTTGGGATGTGTCCTATTTATATTATTTTAATGGGCTTACCTCATTGAGCCTGATTAGTGTTATGGATCACACTTATGGTTGTATTACCTAATTCTTAATGGTAGTTTAGCTTCACTAACCTTGGTTTGAGTGTTAATGGTTGAACGTGTTGGTCGGCCTAGTCGTCCGTGGGTGTCTCGGTTAGCTTGGTCAGGGAAGACCGAGCCATGTCAGCGTGTCAGTCGGCCATACCAGTACACTTTCCCCCAGGCTCAAGGATGGACATATCCGATGAGTTTTTAATGATGGGTGTTAGTTGGTTCCCTTTGGATGTGTGGCTGTTGAGTTTCTCGAGGTGTTATGTGACCTCAGGCGGCATGAAATAACCCGCATTAATGAGGGGTTTTTCGGGCGTGGGACGTTGTGGACCGCTGGATTTGAGAGATCATTTTGATGCTTCGTATTCTGAGGTCCCTGGGCCCTATATATAGTGGTCCCAACAGTCCCGAGGTACTGTGCTTTTTTTTTGTGAGTGATATGAGAACTGAGCAATCTCTCGCCCTAGTTTTGATAATCGAGTGACATATCGCCCTCCTGCTTTTCCTCAGTCTTCGGCTTAACATAAGGTGATGGAAGAGGCCCAAGCACAAACCCACATGCAAGCCCGCCAAAGGGGAGATTTGGGCCAACCACTAGAGTGATGGCCAAGAGGATCCAAGAAGACTGGAATGCTGCTACTGATGGCAGAGAAACGTTCTTATACAAATACCATGAACTCTAGTGTAGAGTACACTTTAATTTCTTGTCACAATTAGCATAGGAACTTTAATTGTAATTTTTCTTAGAATTAATTTTGGCACCTAAAACATCAACCTAGGTAAACTTAGAGTTTATAAAAACCTCTAAATTTACCAAGGCCGGTCTAGAAAGCGCATGGAGGGGGTGAACATACAAGCTAGACACACCCCTCCCCATCTGCTCATTTAGGCGCTACTTTTGGGAGGGAATTCATTTGAATTCCCCTCCACTTTCTTTTGAATTTCCAGCCCTCTAAACACTATAAATAAGAGGGTTTGGCTCATGTATTTGCAAGATTAATATAATAGTGAATTGCTGCCAAATTTGAGCCAATATCACTACTTGTCAAAAACCTCTCAAGGTTAGACTATTGATCTTCAACTTTCATTCTACCAAAGAGAGATGACCTCACCACTCTCATTTCATACCTAATCTGCACCGCCAAGGCAGCCACAACTCCTAGGAGAGCCTTGACCGTGAATCTCAATTAAGCTTCCGCAAATTCCACCAACAATCTTCCAAGAATGAAGGCACTCTCCATCATTTGGTATCTAGAGCCATGGTCTTCAAGAGATAAGGGCCTTATCTTGTTTTTATTTTTGTGTTTTCGTGTTGTTCTTCAAGTGTTCTTGAATGTCTTGTTGTTTTTTACATTTTAGTTTGATTTAGATGCTGTTTGGAGAAATCCAATCGGTGCAATGTGTTCAAATTGTTCTTGAGCTTCTAATTTTCAAATTTGTGTAGTATTCCATATAGTTTTGTGTGGTTGTTCTGTTTATTTATTTATTTGAGTCTTTATTGAAATTTTAATCGGTTCATATTGTGTTGATTTGAGTCATTTTGATTTTTGAATCCAATTGTGTTTAGTCAAGTCATGTTTCTCCTAAATTGTCATCAATTCCATGTAGTGCTGTTTTTGATAATTTTGGTTGTTTGATTTTAAATTTGAGTCCAGATTTATAATTATGTGTTTGATCCTTTGGTGCATTTTAATTTTAGATTTGAGTTCGTATTTGTGTGATAGATCCATACAAATTCTCATACACCAATTCCATTGTGTCTTTGAAGTTTCTTCAAACTGTTTTTAATTCAGGATTAGAATTCCTCTGTTTTAATTCTGTGTTGGTTGTTTTTACTTATAAAATTAAAATCCGTTGAAGAAAAATTGTGAAATTATGGATTTACACAGGTTGATGTGTTAGAAAAACAAGAAAAAAAAGTAAGTCAAAATACAAAATATAAAAAAATGATAAATCAAATGAAAAAAGTGTGCATTCTGGCGCGAACAGAGACGATAATTTGACAACATATTTGAAAACTTTATCACAATTAATTGGTGCATTATTTTGGTGTGATTCCAGTGCAAAAATTTTGCTAACATCTTGAACTGCTTGTGATTCAAATTCAAATTTTGCTAACATCCCTACTTAGTAGGTACTGTTTTGAAGATTTAAATTGACTAACCTTAAGAGGTTAAGCAAGGGGCTGCAGCAAGGAAGATTACAAAAACATACAAAGTGTGGGACACAACAAGAAGGAGTACCAAAACTAAAGGAGTGCATAGTATAGGAAATCTGAATTTTACTTTTGTAATTCAATTTCTATTGTATTTCTTTTTGAATTGTAATTGCATTCAACTTTGATTAATTAGTGGAATAATTACCTATTAGACGGTGAATGTGTCTTCAATGGCTCTAAGTGTCTAGAAGCCTCACCTTAGGATTCCCCTAGTTTTAAAGCTTTCTAGTTAGTAAACTTTAATTGTGTTTTAGTTAATTGCTTTGCATTGTTTACTTGCTTTGTATTGTTTAATTGCTTTGTATTTTTTTTCTTGCATAAAATTTTGTTTTTCATTCTTAATTGTGATATAAGTAAATTACTTAGAAAAAGATTTGTGAAAAGTCTTGAGGGATAGATTTTGGCAAGGAAAGACTTGGTAATTAAGAGATCCTAATGATCCACCTCTCTTTCCTGGAAAGCTACCTTCATTACTCTCCTTGTCTTTTTTGTGGTAAATTACTTACAACACATAACTTTAACCATGTCTTCTCATTCTTGTCATTCTAATGAAAGTGAAGGAAAGTCTATCAAATCTCTTTTGGAAAAAATAGCACAAGACGTTCTAGCACTTTCATATAGACAATTGCAACATGAGACCCAACTCAAAGAAAGGAATGCTCAATTTGCTTTGATACAAGATAAGTGGAAAATAGTTAAAGAAAGAGATGAATACAACAAATCTAAAAAGAGTTCTCATGCATCTAGCTCTAGGGTAGATAATTCTTTTTGGGAACAAAGCATTAGAATTAATGAATACTATCAACCATCCCCTAGGAAAGCTAGAAAGGAAAGAAAAGAAAACCCAAAGGAGGTTAGGGTAGAGCTACCTCATTTCTATGGAAAAGAAGATGTTGAAACATATCTAGATTGGGAGATGAAGGTAGAACAATTGTTTGCTTGCAACCATGTGAGTGAAGAAAAGAAAGTACCCTTAGCCACCTTAAGTTTTCAAGGTAATGCTATGTATTGGTGGACTGCCCTAAAAAGAGAGAGACATCTCTACAAGGACCCTCCCATTACATATTGGAATGACCTTAGGGGAGACTTAATGATGTGATTCCAATAGCCACATAGAACAAGATTCTTGACATTTTTAGGAATCACCTTGAGCTGGAAAAATATAGAGGCACTTTTCTTAGAGTTGGATCATGGTTCTAAGTCAAGAACTCACCAATAACAAGTACCAAATCCCAAACTCATTTGGATGAACCAAATATTGTCAAATTGAATCAACAAAGGAATTTAAAAAGAAAAGACCGAACAGAATTAAACCAAAATCAATTGTACCGAACAGAATTAAGAAACAAAACAGAATATAGGTGCTGGAAATTGGAAGAACCGAAACTAAAAACAACTCAAAACAAAAGGCAACATGAACAATTGAAGAAGAAGAAAGGAAGGAGAAGAGAATGCTCATGAAGATGGAAGAATGGTTGGATGATCACGCCACTAGAAGTATGGATGCTCCTAGATGAGTGTGCAAGCCGCCACTTGAGGAAACCATGGTCCTTCAAGATAAGACTAGAGTAGAAGGCTCAAAAGCTCTCCAAATGCTCACTCCAATTTTGAGTATAGTTTCTTTAGATAAATTCAAATCTGAATTTTACAAGGAAGGCACCTCTATTTATAGCCTAAGGTGCTGAAAAATGAAAGCTAAAACAATTCAAAATTCCCTCCAAATCAAACTAGAACCGGCGCCTATTTGCAAAGCAAGGAAGGTGTGATCCTTTCCTTCACTTTGGCACCCCCTATTCTACTCCTACACCTATCTACTAATACACCCCCCTAAAGCTCCTAACTAAAGCCTAAAAGATGCTATAACAAAAGAGGTTTCTAAAGTTTCCCTCTAAGCACCTTCAACTAAAGAAACTACAAAAAGAGAAAATAAATGTCCTCTAGCTCCCAAAGCTTTGAACATGCTTCTTGTAATCCTTTGAGGTGGACTTTGACCTCCATGGGCGTCCTCCATTTGTACCTCCACCTCTTCTTGAGCTTGATGAGTGGCCTCCATGTTCTCTTGAGCTTGATCTCCATCACTTAAGATGTCGCCATATTCCCTCACATTACAATAGGAAGTTAATGGACAAGCTCCAAAGACTTCATCAAAGAAATCTGAGTGTAGAAGAATATTGACAACAAATTATGTTATAAATGAAAAAGGCAAGGATTAATGAAGAAAACCATACCACCATATCTAGGTTTTTAAGTGGTCTCAAACTTGAGATAAGAAACAAAAGTTGAACTTTTACCTTATAGAGATTTAAATGACTTGATTCAACTTAGCATTAATGTTGAAAAACAAATTTTGAGAAAACAATCAAGTCAAAAACAAAGTTCATACTCTGTATCTTATGACAAGGATGAGTTCCAAAGAGGGGAAGAACATATAAAAGAAACATCTCTAGAACCTTCCCAAAACCTATCCAAATATGAGCTTATCTCACACACTTAAGCTAGAGAAGTTCAATGTTTAGAATGTCTTGGTAAGGGTCATTTAGCATCTCATTGTTCCAATGAAAGGTTTATGATCTTAAGAAATAAAGATGAATATAGTAGCTAAGAAGAAGAAACTAGTGAGAGTGAAGAAAATGGGAAAGAAATAGAAAAGCCAAGTGAAGGGTTGTGTGAATCTAGAAAGAATGAGGAATATCTTACAACAGCCCTTACAAGCATAGTGAAAAAAGAATCTTTAAAGAGGGATTGCATAGGTAAATATGTAGTAGTTTATTTTGATGACTACCTAAGACACCTTAGGGACGTTTTCTTAGTTCTTAGAGTTAATAGTTTGTTTGCTAATAGTGATAAATGTACTTTTTATGTTGATAGTGTAGTATTTTTAGGCTTTATAGTTAACAAAAATGGGGTACATGTTGACCCCAAGAAAATCAAAGCCATCCAAGAGTGGCCAACTCCACAAAATGTAGGAGATGTTAGGAGTTTTCATGGTCTAACAAGTTATTATAGGAGATTTGATCCTAACTTTTCAAGTCTAACTTCACCACTCAATGAGTTAGTGAAGAAAGACACTCCATTTTGTTTGATGGAGAAGCATGAGCAAGCCTTTCAAAGGTTGAAAGCTCAACTCACCAATGCACCCATTCTAGCTTTACCAAACTTTGTAAAAACTTTTGAGCTAGAGTGTGATGCATCAGGAGTAGGAATAGGTGTTGTGTTGTTGCAAGGTGGGCACCCAATTGCATATTTTATTGAAAAACTTCATGGTGCAACCCTCAACTACCCCATCTAAAACAAAGAGCTCTATGCACTTGTGAGGGCCCTGCACGAGTCTTTAAAATATTTAAAGGGTCAACACAAATTAAACAAAAGACATGCAAAGTGGATGAGATTTCTTGAGCAATTTCCATATGTTATCAAATACAAGAAGGGCAATACAAATATTGTGGTGGATGCTCTATCAAAGAGACATGCCCTATTTTCTAAACTTGGAGCCCAAATTCTTGGATTTGAAAACATACCCGAACTTTATAAAGAAGATCAAGATTTTGCACCCACTTTCGCTAAGTACCAACATAGAGCACATGGAGGGTGTTATGTTTATGAGGGGTACTTATTTAAAGAAGAAAAATTTGCATACCCCAAATAACACATAGAAAACTCCTTGTAAAAGAGTCACATGAAGGAGGATTCATAAGTCATTTTGAAGTTGATAAAACTCTCAAACTTTTGAAAGAAAAGAAAAATATGACCTCCTCCCTAAATAAATCTTGTAAAAAGTTGTCAAAAGCAATAGCAAAACAAGAGGAATGGCAACTTAATAAAATTGATTTTTATATAACTGCTCAAACTAACTCATTTGCTTTGTTTGATGATTCCCATAGATGAACATTTGATCCAAGAGGACGAGCATAGTTGTCAAAGCAAGAAAAAGGCTGCTATTCGAGATTGACCCTGTAGATCTGAGGATAGATCCTCTCAAGAAGGAGCAGATGATGGACACCATCCAGCCACATACATCCCCCTAACAATGAAGAAGAAGAAGCATTCGATTTGAGGAAAAATCCTTTTCAAGAGGTAGGGGATGATGGAAGAGGCCAAAGGGGAGATTTGGGCCAACCACTAGAGTGATGGCCAAGAGGATCCAAGAAGACTGGAATGCTGCTACTGATGGCAGAGAAATGTTCTTATACAAATGTCATAAACTCTAGTGTAGATTAGACTTTAATTTCTTGTCACAATTAGCATAAGAACTTTAATTGTAATTTTTCTTAGAATTAATTTTGGCACCTAAAACACCAACCTAGGTAAACTTAGAGTTTCTAAAAACCTCTAAATTTACCAAGGCCGGTCTAGAAAGCCCATGGAGGGGGTGAACATACAAATTAGACACACCCCTCTCCATGTGCTCATTTAGGCGCTACTTTTGGGAGGGAATTCATTTGAATTTCCCTCCACTTTGTTTTGAATTTCCAGCCCTCTAAACACTATAAATAAGAGGGTTTGGCTCATGCATTTGCAAGATTAATATAATAGTGAATTGCTGCCAAATTTGAGTCAATATCACTACTTGTCAAAAACCTCTCAAGGTTAGACTATTGATCTTCAACTTTCATTCTACCAAAGAGAGATGGCCTCACCACTCTCATTTCATACCTAACCTGCACCTCCAAGGCAACCACATCTCCTAGGAGATCCTTGACCGTGAACCTCCATTAAGCTTCCGCAAATTCCACCAACAATCCTCCAAGAATGAAGGTACTCTTCCATCATAAGGTTAGTTATGTCAACCTTATCTCGGCCTACATCTTCTTCTGATCGCCCTTCCCCTCCTCTCGGTCACCCCTCTTCTTCTTCTTCTTCTTCGTCCTCTACCACCGACTCCTTGTTGGTCGAGGTGGCCGAGGTGCCACTTCAGGTAGAGGTAGTTAGGGGGGATGATCTGGCCAATACTGTTGACCGGTCGGACTCCCCCCAATGGGCATTCCTTTCGTGGACCTTAGTTGGGTGGACTCTAAGGTGGTTGGGATCTCATCCAACTTTAAGACCGATGCTTTTGTGTCCAAGTTTTTGGGCAAGTACCCGATTTTAAAGGCGGGCGGGCATTCATGCTTCTTTAGTGTTGTGCCTTGTGAGTCCACCGAGAGCATCTGTTTGGGGAGGTCAGGTACCGGTCCCCCTTCTTTCTACATGTATACTTGTCTCTTTGCAGACTAACATGTGTCTTTCCCCTTTGATAAGTTCACCATGGGCGTCCTTCGGGCGCTCAACGTGGCCCCCACCCAGATTCACCGAAACACATGGGTGTCCATCAAGGACTTTCGCTTGCTGTGTGACGTCCTATGCCTTCATCCCACTCCCTCTTCCTTTCTTTCTTATTACACTTCTCACCCCGCGCAACCTGTGTCTTGGAACTCTTTGATCGGTCGGTCAGGGAGTTTCCTCTTGAACTCCTTCACTGTCTGTTACAAGAGATTCAAAGAGAGGTTTGTCAAGGTTATCATTCGGCTAGAGGCGACGACCTTTTTCCTTGAGGGCAATGGCCAGTCTCGATTTCCTTTGTATTGGACTAGCCAGCCTCGCGACTTTAAGGAGTGGCTGAGGCTGACGGGGAGTGCCAATGACATAGAGATTCTCTCACTCTTCGATGCACTCCCGAGGTAGCTTCCCACTAGGAGGCTGATCGGTGCTTATACCGAATCGGCGCGATCGACGACCATTAAGGGTATGAGTCTTCATTTATTCTATCGGTCGGTCTTATATATCGTCTTCTAACACTTGTTCTTTTTTGTAGAGATCATGGCTCAAGATCCGCCAGCTGGTGCCGACGTCCTCGACGCCTATAGGAAATGGGCGGCCGAACGGAAGGGGCGTCGAAGCATCGACGCTCTACCTACCACAAAGGGCTTGGATGCTCGAGCTGACAAGAGTTCGGTTGGCTCTTCCCAGAAGTTCAAGAAGAGGTCGAGGGATAGTGGTAACATTACCACCACCACTCGTTCCCCTGGTTCCCTGCCGACACCGCCACCTTATCGGGACACGGTTGAGGTGGACTCACCCTCGCCCAGGCGTGTGGAGGAGGTGGCTGGGTCTCCCGAGACTGACCGCGTGATGAAGGTCTCGATGTCACCCATCGCCCTTCTGGGGGGTGACCTGCTGATGAGAATAAAAAAAATGTTATTAATAGGAGGAATGGACAAGGGCCAAAACATTTAAAGTTCTTCTTATTAGTCTTTTTCAAAAAGATGAGGCCCAAGCCCAAGAAGCCCAAGCCCAACCCATGAGGAGCAAGGCCAAGCATTAAATAAATGAGCATCATTGGATGTCTCTATTTGTAATTTCTTTTGTGTAGTTTTTAGTAGAACTTTAAAAGGAAGGTATAGATATTAAATAAGGGGTACTAATGTACAAAACAAGTCACACCTTCCATGTGACATAAAAAGTAGGTGTAGATATAGTTTTAGGAGGTGCCAAAGTAGAAAAGTCACACTTCACAGCTCTTGTATTTGAATTTGTGCCTTTTCATTTTCAGCCCTCTTCTACTATAAAAGGAGGTGCTATGCTCTTGTAAATTCAGAATTTAGAAATTGAAGAAAGGAAACTCTACTCAAATTGAGAGAGAATTGTGAGAGATTTGATCTCCTTCACTAAGTCTTATCTTGTGAGCTTTGGAGGGCTTCAAGTGGCGGCAACTAGCATTCATCTTGGATCATCATCTCCAAGTGGCATGTCATCTCCTTCAAGTCTTCATCAAATTAAGTTCCTTCTTCCATCCATCTTCATTTCCATGTTTTGTAGCAATTCCAATTGGTAGTTTATCTTTTTAGGTGTTGTTCTTTAATTTCCACCGATTATTCTTGTTCATCTTGTGTTCTACTTTCAAGTATGCACTTGTAGCTTAATTTGATTCTGTATTTGTATCTCCAATTCCTTGTGTTGTTTCGGTTCATTGTGGAATGGCACTCAATCTTGAGTTTGGTTCATCTATTAGAAGGCTTTGTACTTCAATGATGTTTCCTTAAGTTCCTCCACTTGTTCCTAATTGTTTGTCCTTGTTTTCAACTCTTAATTGTTGTCTTTCTTCACATTTATTGTTGTGTTCATTGCTGAAAAGTGTTTATGCTTGATTCAACTCACATCACTTCTCTTCCTTGTTCTTCTCTTCACTGGCCTCGGCACGGGCCTGGTTGCGGAACTCTTTGAGCTCTTCCAGCTGCATATACTTAGCGGCTCTCTTCCTCAGCTCGTCCAGGCTGGCGGTTGGCTGCATGCACATGTTATCAGCAAAGGGTCCTGGGCTCAGGGCTGTCAGCATGTGATGCATGGCAACATCCGGGCTGAGGTTCCGGATGCTCATTGCCACTTTGTTGAACCTATCAATAAAGGTTCTCAGCGACTCTCCCTTCTCCTTGCGAATGCCTACCAGGGCGATGGAGGTCAGGTGATGTGGCTTGCTGGTGGCAAACTGAGTCTCGAACTTCGTCACGAGTGTGGCAAAGCTATCAATGGAGTTGGGTGAGAGCTTGGTAAACCAGCTAAGGGTTACTCCCTTCAGTGATGTAGGAAACACTCGACACAACATTGCATCGTCCATGGTTTAGAGGCTCATATCGGTGGTGTAGGCATCCATATGCTCGTCCGAGTCGGTAGACTCATCATATCGATCTCGGTTGAAACCCTTCCACTAGTCTGGTAGTGGGACTTCAATGATAGTGTTGGTGAATGGGTGTCGGCGGGCCGAGTCCATGGTGATGGTCGTCCTGATCGACTTGTTGAGTAAGGATTCTCCCTCCATCTCGTGGGTGGGAATCTTGTCTCTGGTGTCCTCCACCGGTCTCGGGTTGGGAGGGGAGGTGAAAGACCTGCCGACAACATTGGTCGGTCCAGTGGATGGTCTTCCCTCCATCAGCTTCTTCTTCATCTCTTCATTCTCCCTTCGGAGAGCCTGCATCTCTTGTTCCTTCTTGAAAACTTCCTTTGTCCTCCTCTTCATCTCGACTATCTCTCTCTGCAGAGACAGCATCAGCATTGCCTGGTCGGCATTAGTCATCATTTCCATGCTTCTGGTTGAGACTATCTACTTTCTCTTTTCAGCTAGTTTCTCTCTGCCATACGATGGGCACCAATTAGTGGAATGGATCACACTTACAGTTGTATTACCTAATTCTTAATGGTAGTTTAGCTTCACTGACCTTGGTTTGAGCGTTAATGGTTGAACGTGTCGATCGACCAGGCCGTCTGTGGGTGTCTCGGTCAGCTCAATCAAGAAGACTGAGTCACGTCAGCGTGTCAGTCGGCTATACCAATACAACATATTTTAAACACTTAAATTGCATGAATTTAATAAAATATAGGCCTTAAAAAGAGTTTATTATTTACACTTTACAAAATGGTAATTTTTCAGAAGGTTTAATTAAATTTCATGACTTATAGAAAAAGAAAGAAAAAGATAGATGAACGAAAATTACTAGTGCTACACTGAAAAGGGTGAAAGTTGGGTGAAGCAACTAAGGGAACCTCCTTTAGCAAGGTGGAAAAAGCTCGACATATGATGACATTGCCTGTTGTTTACAAATTCATGAGTTATATACACACCAATTTACTCGTCTGGGTTTGTAGTTTCATCATATCGTTCCATCGTTAACCCTTTCCAATTTAAGGGCCACTTGGCCTCCATATTACCATCAAAAAAGGAATTTCGACAGGCTCCTCCCATCGTACTCTAGGTATTAGGCAAAGACTCGACCTTTTGACTCTCGACTTCTAGAGATCAAGTCATGATTAAGAGGAAGTGAATTGGGTGTGGTGGCACATGCTTTGCGGAGCTATCCTACTCGGATTCAATTTCTCCTCATCGTCTCATTCTCTTGTTTGAGTACTGTTATTTCCTCAACATTTTGTTTCATGAGCTCAGTTAGTTCCCTCTGTAGCTCAATCAACATCATCATATGTTCTGCTTCAGTCATTTAGGTTATGACTCACCGCTATTTGTCGTTCTTCATGTTTCTTGATGTTTTCATAAAGTCTTCTCTGTGTTCTTTTGAGTCCCACGGTAGTCATCAATTATTCTTGTATGGGTTAGGATGCTCTCCTCTGACACTCACCTTTTGTCTGACCTTAATTTATGTACTTTTTCTTTTATCAGCAAAGAATTAAGTAAATTAAAGGGATACTTTAGGGGTATCCCAACCCTTATACAAACACCAACAACTAGTCTAATAAGCAGGATAAAACAGAAACTACAAAATGCTGCATAAGATACCCTGCATAATAACCAGCCAAGCCTAAGCTTTTATCCTACACTTGGGCTCAAAACAAAACATAAAGTGCAGGGATCAGAGTCCACTTCCTCAGTATAGCAGAGTGGCATTCAGCCCCACAACTCCAACAACTTGCAGGATTAACTGTGCATACACCTCACTCATTTTGTCCATCCTAAATACCACCCAATTATGCTCAAGTCTCCAAGATGTTGATCTTTCCTGCATGAAAACATCACATAGAACCAACACCTATATAATATGCCACACCCCTACATAGCAGCAGATTGCCACCAATCCAACTACACCGTGCCTGTGGTATTCTTAAAGCTTCCAAGCATTGAAGCTCGAACATAACAACAACCAAGCCAGGATTAAGGTCCAACACTTAAATTCAACCATGTTACACCATAAAACCTCCATCATCCTAGCCTTACCATAGCATACTTCTCACCACATATTCCAGCTTAGAACCTTCGGTTTTGCTATGGCTTCCTCAAAAGAAAACGTGACAGACATCCAGGTCTTAGACTCTCCAGCTTCAATCTGCTTCACACTTCGAAACTGCAAGCCTTTCTTACTCCTGCTACCATAATCCATGTCCATACTAGCATATACTTTACTCAACTTTACCCCTACTCCCCCCTCTTTCAGCCACCAGAAAATTTTAGCACACCAGAACAGGGGCTACCTACATCAGCAGCCAAACCAGGACAAACCAAACTGCTTCCCCCTACAAAGGCAACCTTTCACGCAGAACAAAATCAGAGGAAACAACAGGTGCTGGAACAAGTGGTTCATAATTTCCAATGCATGACAGATAGATGTGTAACATCCACAGCTCCATACGTAAACTTGTTTAAGACCGTAGAGAACCTACACAACAATCCAAAACACCAGAACAAGGACCAAACATGGACTTTTGAACACCAACACGAACCGAATTGGACACCTACTTCTTCGAAACAATCTTTGCACCCTCTTACCCGCATGATAACATCCCCCTCAATCCATATTTTCCCACTAGACCCTTCATACGGTGCCTGTTTAATTGTAGACCACCTCATAACTACCAACCTCATACTTGCTTCCCAACAGTAGCCACAACCACAGCAACAAAGTGCTCTAGCCTACCCCAAAGAAAATAAGAGCTTGCATGCCAAGAAACTCTTAACTCTAGGGGTACCTCCACAACCTCCAGTTGCTATTGTGCATCCCATTCGTATCATCTCCTTCCAGGTGCACCCTGCAGAAGCTATGACATAGCAGAGAGGCCTATCATAAAAAAAAAAGTGGTCAAATAAGTTCCCCTAACAACACCAAATCTCCACACCAGCTTCTTGGACATAACCACTCTAAACCATGTAAGTCCCTGGTCTATAACATTTGTTTCCTCATAGGGAACCTTATTATGCACACCATCAGCACCAAACCGGTGTTAACACAACCTTTCACAGACACATATTCTGAGTGAATTTTTAAGGTGAGCCAACCACATCCCGAAGAACCTCCACTTTAGCTCTCACCGAGACTGAAACCCGCAACTAGGTGACTACCTGGCAATCCCAAAATCTATTTACATCCTTCTGCATGATCCAGGATGCCTCTCCAATTCTCTGCAACCCTCTTCACTCATTCATACTAACCCACACTCAAATACCTCCTCTCCTTGTAGATGTTCCCATACCTCCCACAACCTCTAGAGAGGTGCCCCTCTACTTTATGCTTTTTATGCATACAAACGGATTAAGTAACCAATCCGCAAACGAATAAGAATGAAAAGCAGCTTTATGCTTCATCCACAACCATGACTTGAGCTGTGCCATTTGCAAAATCTCTTCAGCATCAACTACTTTTTGTTTAAACAAAATTGAGTTTCTTTGATCCCAAATACACCTCACGATAGTAGTCCAAATTCCTTTCAGGACCAGATTTTGCTTGCTACTGGCTTGAGGTATGTGGAAACTCACAAAGTGGTCCTTAAGGTCGTTGTGTTGGACCAACTTGATACGTAACCATTCAAGGCACAAGGACCACACCTGTTGTGCATATTCACATTCTAAGAACAAATGCTTACAGGATTCCTCCTTAACTTCATAAAGCACACAGGCTACAGAACTCATCTGAACTCCTCTTCTACTCAACGCCTCCCTAGTTGGGATCCTATTTACAAAAGCCCTCCAAGTTGTTGACGGGATAGTGGGGAACGCTTTAGCTTTCCAGAGAGACTCAAAAGTTGCATGGCATGCTCCTCCGGTTCCATTAGATAGGTTCTTGTAGGCTACATTGACCGAGTACATCTCCAGTTCCTCTGTCCCCCATACTCGGATATCATTCTTGGTTTTCTTTACATCAGCCCTTACAATATGTTCAAATAGATTTGCTTCCAACTCCGATTCCCACTCAAATCCATCACATCTCCATTCTAGCCTCCACTTCCATTCCGAACCTTCCCACACCCCTACATCTTCAACTTTGTACTCCTGATTAACCGACAGGGAATACAGTCTCTGGAACAAGGATTTGAGGCTTGTGTCACCAATCCACACATCCTCCCTAAATCTAACCTTATCACCCCTACCTAATTTCCAATGTACCTCCTTATGGAACCAACCTTCTCCACCTCCCTCCCTGCACACCTTTACTAGATCTCGCCACCACCAAGATTGATATTTTACTGGTAGATGGGGACATTCTAGTTCCACCCCATACTTTGACTCTAACACCTCCTTCCACTTCCCTTTGTCTTGGGACATAAACCTCCATCTCCACTTTGCTAACAAGGCAAAGTTGAACTTTCTAACGTCTTTTAGCCCCAACCCTCCCTCCTTTTTCGGTTTACATAGGCCTTCCCAACTTACCCATGCAATAGGTTTATTTTCCTTACCCCATCCCCACAGAAACCTTCTTTGAATACTTATGATGCTTTTGTAGATTGACTCTGGCGCTTTGAAAACTGAGAGATAGAAAAGAGGTATTGCATTGAGAACAGACTTGATAACACACATCCTTCCTTCCATTGATAAGAACCGCCCCTTCCACACACTTAGCCTTGTTTTGAGTTTGTTTAAAATAGGTTCCCAAAAAGACTTCTTCCTTGGATTCCCTCCCACTTCTAATACCAGGTACTTGAAAGATATTCCCAACTGATTACAGTTCAGAAGCTTTGAATAACAAAGAAGATTATTAGACTGCACATTTACACCTGCTATACTTGATTTGTGGAAGTTGATCTTCAGACCTGATGCTAACTCAAAACCCCTTAAGATGGACTTCATTACTAACACATTGCTCTATGAATCCTCACAGAAGAAGAGGGTGTCATCTGCAAATTGGAGAAAAGACACCTCTACCTCCTTATTTCCAACCTTAACTCCGAACAAAAGATTAGCTTTCATTGCTTGTCCTACAAGTCTAGCAAGGCCTTCTGCCACCACTATAAAAAGAAAAGGTGCCATGGGATCGCCCTACCTTAACCCTCTAGTAGGTTTAAACTCCTCCGTGGGACTCCCATTAACAAGCACTGATACTGTAGATGATTCCATGCATCCTCTAATCCATTTTATCCATACATTATAGAAACCCAACCTCCTGAGCATGTCATACAGGAAATCCCATATGACTGAATCATATGCTTTTTCAAAATCTACCTTCAGGCATAAACCCCTCTTCCCCCTCCTTCTAATGTCTTCAATCACCTCATTTGCCAAAAGCACACTATCTACCAGACCTCTTCCTTCTATGAAAGCTGACTTACTGCCATCTATAAGAGCTGGTAGAACTTTCTTTATTCTCTCAGCTAAAGTTTTTGAGATGACTTTGTAAATGGCACCACTAAAGAGATGGGTCTAAACTGATGGAGGTTACAATGGTCCCGTACTTTAGGTACTAATGCTATGAATGAAGCATTGCACCCCTTTGGGATAACACCTGTTTCATGAAAGCACTCCAACGCTGCTACAAAATCAGATTTAAGACTACTCCAACTCTTCTTAATGAAGTTGAAATTGAAGTCGTCCGGGCCAGGACTCTTCATACCCTCACATTGCCATACAGCTTCCTTAATTTCTTCCTCACTGAAGACCTCAATCATACTCAAGCTTACATCTGGTAGTAAAGATTTAAACTCAACCCCATCCAGTCTCACCCCAAAGTCCTTCATTGCTTTAAATCTAGATTCAAACAGTTTCTTTGCTTCAAGCTGAACTATACATGGTTCCTCACACCATACACCCCCTACATCAACACCTTTCACTTCATTCCTTAGTCTCTTCCATCATAATGACGAATGAAAGAACCTAGTGCATGAGTCACCATATTTGAGCCAATTGGTTCTAGCCTTTTGACGTAGAAGGGATTCAATATTTGCATCATTCTCCCAAAGCCTCCTTACCAGGTCTGATCTAAGCTTCCTCTGACTCTCATCCAAACAACTTTGGTTGTCCTGACAATCCAAATACTCAATGTCCTGTAATAAGGATTTCTTGGTAGAATCCAAGTTCCCAAAAACATCCTTATTTTATACTTTGAGATCCACTTTAAGAAGTTTAAACTTCTCCTTGAGCACCTTTATGACATTTCCTTGGCCCCCATAGGACCTCCATTTGTCCTCCACCATCCCCGAAAAACCTCTCTCTAAAAACCAGCCATCAATTGTTCTAAAAGGTTTGGGACCCCAATCCTTATCTATACACTTAATCATCAAAGCACAATGGTCCGAAACTTCCCTCCGTTGGACATATTGCTTACACATAGGCCATCTCTGCAACCATTCCTCGGAAACTAAGACTCTATCAATCCTGCTCTTCGCCATACCGTTTTGCTTTAAACCACGTGTATTTCTTCCCCACAATAGGCACTTCCAAAAGCAGGTTTGACTCTATAAAGTCATTAAAGCCCTTTATCTCACTGGAAAAATCCCCCCTGTCCACCCCTTTCCTTTCATTCCTACTTCTAATTGCATTAAAATCTCCACAAAAGCACCACACTTCAATCTGAGAGGCCATTTTGTAACTTGATAGTTCCTCCCAAAGAAGTTTCTTTTCTCTCAGGTTGCATGCAACATACACATTTACCACACAACACCTTTGGGCTGATTTCACATGAGTACCCATAGTAGCTATGTAGCCCTTACCCAAGGAATGACTCTCATAGACGAAAGCTTCTTTATGCCACATTGATAGAAGACTTCCACTGCCATTTACCCCCCATTATGAATCCATCCAATTTTGTTGTCTCCCCACAACGAAAAACACCTAGCATCCGTAACTTTTACTGTTTTTGTTTCCTGAAGGCACACAAACTCTGCTTCCTCTGATGATATGCACCTCCTCAAATATCTTACTTTTATTCCTCCCCCCAGTCCTTTTATATTCAAATTAAAAATCAACATAAAAAACCATTCAGATTACACCCCGCTATGCTCTTCATAAACTCCAAATCTCTATCTTCCATGCAATGATATTCTTGAATCACCTCCTCTTCTTCCTTTCGACAGACTAGCCCAATTTGTTTTCCTTGATCCCATAGCTTAGTCGGTTCCTCCAAAATTTCATTATACCGAAGACAAGAATTGCAGTTTCCAATATCCCCATTAGATATGGACATGGATAACGAACCTTCTCTGGCGAGCAAATCCTTCTTTACTTGCGATGACTTCTCACTCAGCCTTAAGGACCTCCTTGGATGAGTACTTGGTTCCACCAAATTGCGGAGCCCTTTCATCTTTCTTCGGCGGAGAGGTGTTTCACATTTGCTTCCGAAGATCGTGTCCTCCGCAGCTAATAAGCATGGCAAGTTCAGTGTTGTTTTCATCCTTACCTCCTCAGTACTCTCAAATGCTTGCTCTGCTAACATTTGAGTTCCTAGAACGCTTCCTTCAGCCAGAGTTTGCGACTTGCCCTTTCTCTTTTGCGATCCAGCCACACCAGGAACTTCCCCTGTTCCTTCTTGTTCTTCGTCTTTCCGTTCTTGGTCGACAGCTTCTTCATTCTCTTTTTGCATTCCCTTACACGCCATAGCAATGTTATTGTTTTCTTTGTCGCCTACGGTCGCAAAGAGCGTACATCTCTTATTATCACGCGCCGTCGAATGATTACCACTCGCCTCCACAACCCAAACACGTCCCGCAGCTGCTCCTACCCCTGACCCGCAATCACCCTTGTTTCCCAAATGGGCTTGTTGGCAGCTTTCGCTGGAGTGGGCCTCCATTGAGTTGGGCCTGGAATTCAAATTACTTGATATCCCCACCACCTCTACTAAGTTAGCCAAGGATTTTTGCATACTGGCACATGCATCATTCATTTTTTGATTTGCAGATAAAGATGACCCATCTACAGGTAAATCTGGCTTACTCAATTCCTTTCTTGTGAAAGGTAAATCCCTCTTTTTCTGACAACCTTCCACACATTCTGAGCATTCCTTTTCCGGTGCTTTCTTTGTCTCTGTCGTTGACCCACCGCTTCCTTCTCCGTCAGTCTTTTCCGGCCGCCTCCAATTCCCCACTTCGTCCCCATCATCTAGGTTGCCTGAATCAACAGACATAATTGTATTTTCAACAAAGGTTTCTGTTGACGAAACACTATCCGATGAGCTATCATGGTTAAGGGCACACTTGCATATGGGATCAACTCCTCCATAGGACGCCACCTCCTCCACGATGTTAATATTATGCACAACTCCATTTATTCTAAACCCCTTAGACATCTCTGCCTTCGACAACTGTAACACGCGCACCCGAATCCGGGCATACTCCAAGCATTCCCATGCCAACGTGGCTTCATCAACATCCACCAGAGTTGCGACTTCCCCTACAACTTTCGATAAACACTCCTTGCTCCACAAAGGAAGAGGCAACCCATAACACCTAGCCCACACTATTTTGTAACCTACTACACATGAAGGTGTCCACGGTTTAATCTCTTCGAAAATGCTCTCGAACCATTCATTATTTAGCTTGACAATGTCTTCCATTCGTTCTTCTGCTTTAGGGGTCATAAGGACAAGGTTATCCCCCAAATATCTTACCATAAACATGTTCATTCCTCCCTTAAAGCACTCTTCCTGTAGAAGCTCGAAATTAAGCTCGTCTGTCATGTGACCAACCAGACTGTTGGTCATCCATGGTAAAGTTAACACTTTGGTCGTTAACTACATCTGCATATGACTGGGTAACATTGCCTTTCATCTGATCTTCCTTTCCTCTTTTTTCCCTCCACACCTCTTTTCCCTTCCTCTGCCCATTAGGGTGGCCATTCCCACCGCTACTTAACCCTTCAAACTCTTTAGGCTCAACACCTTTACGTTCATACCCTTCCCTCTTATAACTTGGTAGGTTGACATACAACTTCCTATTACTAATGTAACAACGGTCTAGATCCCTCTCCAAGCTCACTGCATTGTCGACGTTGAAGAATCTAACAAAACCAAACCTTCTGCCCACTGATTCAGACGCCTTGATATGAACACTTCTTTGACCCTTGTCCACCTCTGGAACCGCTTGAGCATATCATATTCACCGTGACTATCCGGAAAATTTGAAAAAAAAAACGTGGTAGACGAGTTTGATGAAAAATATTGTTTACGTTCCACCGAACCCTCCAAGATTTCTCCCCCACCCTGCCTCTCCCACCGCGGTTCTTAGACCGCGGTTCATTCTAAGAGTAGTGAATTGAATATTAAAATAAGAAGAAAAATTGATCTTTGATTATAATTCCTATCAGGCACTTGGTACTGAGAGTCAGAAACTGGTATCTGCAGATTAATCTATGTACTTATAGCGTCACATAAATTTTCATGTTAATAGACATAAATTAACACTAATAACGGAGATAATTCTCGTATTAGTAATACATCCGTACATCTTAATTATGTTAATTTGGCTTTTTATGCAGTGACCTAACTGGGTACCCAAAATATGCTCAATTATAATTTTTGGATTGATGTCGGCTGTCGGTTCCATGTGGCGTCAGTCATGTATACACTATATAATAAGTTATATTAGTTATCGGTTTAAGAATGTCCTTGTGGCATGTGGTTTACAACACCGTCTCATTCACAATTCATCATTACTTAAATTATAATAGTTTATTTTCTATTCTGCTTTTTAATAATTAGGATTGAAATGTAATGTATTGTGATAACTTGGCCAACAATTTATCATTAATTATATAATAACAGTTTCTTTTCTTCTCGTTTTTAATAATTAGGATTGAAATGTAATGTATTGTGATAACTTTGTGTGGTAAAGGAGGTGGAAATGTAGTTGATATATGATTACTCAAATCTATCTTAATAATAAAACAATATTGACTTAATTAAGTTTTAAATTTTTTTAAATGTAAGTATTTTTAATTGAGTTTTATTAAATATTTTTGGTATTATATTTTTTTCTAACTCAATCTGTATTATTTAATATATTTTTTATTTGGGTAATATAGTTGTTATTTTACCCTGTTATTTGCTTACTTCTCTATGTTAAGGATTGTGAAGTTTTCTATTTAATATAAAACGATATTGTGGTTAATGTAAGATGACATGTGACCTACAACGACCAAGAGCTTACCACTGGCACCACCATTTACCCCTTGTTCTTAAACACAATTAATGAAAGTAATAAAAGAAACTTTTCTTTTTTACATTAATCGTTATATCATCTTTTATTAATCACAAAATCTCTCATATCTTAATACGTGGATAAAACTAATCAAAATGACAGTACAAGATATCAACCATGTCATCAAGTAAATAGAAGAATTAAACCATAAAAACTCAATGAAACATATAAAATTTTTATGTATTTAATTGTTCTCGAATAGGGTTGGAATCAAGAGAATGATTCGAACACTCCTCCGATCGATCGGTCAGTCGGTCTGCACCTCACTCCCTTTTCTCAGTTGAACTCTACCACTCGTTTTTTCACTTCTCCTCCTCGCTAGCTCTGAGCTTGGATAGTACCTGCAAAAGGTACTCCGACCCTCAAGTGAGAATTCGATATTCGACATTCAGTGCTATTAGTACTGAATGATGACATATCTGATTCTTGGAATTTGTGCCTATTTATATTATCATGGGCCCTCTATTATTAGGCCGAATTAGAGAGTTGGGTCCTGATTAGGAGTGAATTACCTAATGTTTGATCACTAATTAGTCTTGTTAATCGTGTTTAGGCATAATGGTTTTGACTGTGTTGGTCGATTTGTACCGGATGCCGAGTAAGAGTGTCTATCACGCAAACCCTACTAGTACACTTGCCCTCCAAGCTCGAGGATGGTTAATCCGAAAAGTTTGTATCTAAGATCGTTGTGACGGTTGCGGTTCCCGAGGTTTGATGTGACGTTGGCAACGCCGAACGCGTGACGTGACGCATAATTATGATAGGATTTTTTTGCGCCATTCGTTGTGGACCATTGGATCGAGGGAGATCCAATGGTTGAGATGAGAATGATGCTTCGTCTTCCGTTCTCTTCAAAGGCTATAAATAGTGGCCCCCCACTATTCTGAGTTACTGCTTCCCTGCTCCAACATCCGAAACCGAAACCTATTCGCTTTGGTGCACTGCTTTCCTTACACCCCGAGAGGTTAGTCATGTCTTCCTTGTCTTCTTCCTCTTCGCCTTTATCTTCTTCTTCCTCTTCTTCTAGCTCCTCCACGACTAAGCCCTTGTCGGTTGAGGCGATTCAAACGTCGCCCCCCGTGGAGGATTTTGTAATAGCTGACGACCCGACAATTGTTGTCAACCGGTCGGATCCCATTGAAGAGTCATCCCATCTTTCGAGGCTTGACTAGGTGGACCCTAAGGTGACCGAGTTTGCCTCTGTATACCTGGACGGGCCTTGATAAGAAAGTATTCTATCTTGAAACCGAATCCCAGTGATGGTATTCTGGCAATTGATTATTGTCGACCGACCAATACCATATGTATGGGTCGGTCTCCCTCTAAGAGTCCCTTCTTTTTTGTTTATGCTAGTCTTTTCTCCGACTTTCATGTCTTCCTCCCCTTTGATGACTTCACCACAAGTGTCCTCCAAACGCTTAATGTGGCTCCTTCACAACTTCACCCAAACACATGGGCCTCCCTTCAAGCATTTCACCTTATCTGCGATATGTTTTGCCTCTCCCTCACTCCTTCTACTTTCTTAAATTATTACACCTCCCACCCAGCCAACCGTGTTAGCTGGCTTTCACTTGTTAGTTGGCCGGGTAATACTATTTTTAGCTCGTTTACCACCTCATACAAAAACTTCAAGGGAAACTTCTTTAAATTTTATATTGAGCCAAAGGGTTCAGGGCTTTTATTTGACGAAATCGATCGATCCAATTTTCCTCTATATTGGACAAAGAACCCCACTCGGTTTAAGAAATGGACTCGTTCGTCCTCGAGCATCAAGGAACTTTAAATTTACTCTCTTTTCGACAACCTGCCTCGAAGGCTCCCCACATGGAAACTTTTATCCATGTTCAAGTCTTCCCAGCGGTGGAATGATTTTATGGTATGTTTACATTATTATGTGTCTCAGTCGATCTAAGATTTTTAACTTATGTATTTTTTCTTGATATAGATATTATGATGAAAGAGGCTCCTCGGTCCGGCAGTGTCGTGGAGGTCTTTTGTGCCAAAGCCCTTGAGAAGGGTTGATGTGAGTTGATTTTAGATTTTTCCATTTTAGGGGTGACACTTTACTTATGATTTTGATTTTAGAAAATATATGGCGGGACCTAGGGAAGATCCCCATTGGACATGAACTTAACTAAGTGGTTAAGTAAGTGTGAAGGTTCACTCCCAAAGGTAAAAGGAAAAACACATTATAAGGTGTGAATGATGCACGTTGTGGAATTGGAATGATATGAAAAGGAAACAAAATAAATAGATGGAACCGAATTGAAAATTGGAAACAAAAACAAGAACACAAAACACAATAACAATGGTGTATGAAAAATGGAAGAAGGAATTGCAGGAAAGAAAGCTTATGGTGATGGATGAGATTGAACACACCACTTGGAGTGTGAATTCTACAAGATGAGTGTGGAGGGTCGCCACTTGAAGAGTTTTCAACTCTCCCAAGATAGGACCTAAACTAGAGCATACAAGCCTCACATAATTTGTGCAGAGTTTTCCTTCTATATAAAATTTCAACATGAAAATACACGGAGTAAGGCACCTTATTTATAGGAATGGGTGTCTTGGGAAAGAAGATGAGCAAGGATATGTGTGAGGGGCTGCCTTTAGGATTTGACTAAGTCAAAATCGCACCTTAGGCTTGTTCTTCTAGAAGCTAGGTCAACTTTCCTTCCTAAAGGGCTAGGCACAAGCTAAAATGATAACTACACCCCATATTATGTAAAGGCACCTATTATAGCCTATCTTTCTATTTGGACCCCTAAAGTGAACCCAACTTATTTACAACATGTTTTATTTTTAAGAAGACCAGAAGAAAGAACATTTGGTGTTATGGTCTATGCCCACTTCTTCTTCTGGTGAGGTCCACTAGATCTTTGGTGGGGTTTTGACTTGATTGTTAAGATGACTGCTCATAGTGTGAATGGTCTCTTGAGGCCTTGGTCTCTCCTTGTTTACTTGGATTGTATCAAGGGTAAAGGCAAAGGTAGCTTAGAGACGATTGCGGTCGGCAATCCCTCCGCTACTGGGGCAACTGACCATTTTACTATTGTCGGTGGAGGCGGGAAGAGGAAGAGAGTGATGTGATTTTTAGATGTTTTCATTTAAGGTGACACTTTACTTTAAGATTGAGATGTGCAGCAATGGTACTAAAGTCTTTCACAAACCTCCTATAGAAAGTAGCAAGGCCATGAAAACATCGTACCTCACTAACATTGGTGGGTGTGGGCCAATGTCTAATTGTTGCAACCTTTTCCTCATCCACATGCACCCCTTTAGAACTCACAACAAACCCTAGGAAGTCTATATGATCTATTGCAAACACACATTTGACTGGATTAACATACAATCTTTCCTTCCTAAGGATTTTCAACACTTGCCTAACATGCTTCTTATGGTCCCCTAAAGACAATCTATAAAGAAGAATGTCATTAAAATAGACCACTACAAACTTGCCAATGAAAGGCCTTAAGACATGGTGCATAAGTCGCATGAAGGTGCTTGGAGCATTGGTCAAGCCAAAGGGCATGACTAACTACTCATATAAACCAAACTTGGCCTTAAAGGAAGTTTTCCATTCATCTCCCGGTTTAATCCGAATTTGGTTTTAACCACTCTTAAGATCAATTTTGGTAAATATTTGAGACTCATGTAACTCATCTAATCTAGGAATGGGAAGTCTATACTTAATGGTTATGTTGTTTATAGCGCGAAAATCCGTACACATCCTCCAACTCCCATCCTCTTTAGGTACAAGAATCATAGGCATTACACAAGGACTCATGTTATCTTGCACCCACCCCTTAGTTATTAAATCCTCCACTTCTTTGGCCTCCAACCCCGGGTATGAAGTCTATTTGGTGCTCAATTCCCCTTAGAGAAGGTAGTAGTTCTTTAGGGGGATCTTGAAACACATCTTCAAACTCTTTTACCAAATTTTCCAAGCACTTAGGACTATCTACCGCTGACTCACTCCTAAAGGTTTTCGTTGGAAAAGCTACGAAAATAGACTTTTGTGAAAGCATTACCTTTTTAACCTCTTGTGATGAAATGAGAAGGCTTCTCTTAGAATTATTTTTATCTTTTTCTTTTTCTCTCTTTTCTTTCATTTTAAGTTGGTCCTCACGGACTTCTTTTGGTGAGAGAGATTTTAGTGTGATCTTATGCCCATGGAAGGTAAAAGAGATTTTGTTGGTAAGGCCATTATGAAGGGTTTTCCTATCATATCGCCATGGCCTACCTAAAATAATATGAGTAGCTTCCATAGGGACAACATCACACAAGACCTCATCATTGTATTTACCAATAGAAAAGGTTATGAGGACTTGCTTATTTACTATGATCTCCCCCTATTTACTTAACCAATGAAGTTTATAGGGTTTTGCATGAGAGATGGTAGGTAACCCAAGTTTTTCTACCACTCTTGTGCTCGCCACATTTGCACAACTCTCCCCATCCACAATTAAGGAGCACAACTTATCATTAATGAGGCACCTAGTGTGGAAAATTTTTTCCCTTTGACTTCCATCAAAACATTTTAAAACTTGACCTAGGATACACCTCACTACTAATAAGTCTCCTTCACATGAACTCACTTTCTTCCTCACTTGGGGATCTAGAATGGTTAGGGGACTTAGGTCTTTGGGAGATATGGTCACTGATGACAACCCCTTCTTTAACCACCATGTTTCTTTTTTAAGGACAACTAGATGCAATGTGTCAAAACCTAAACATTTAAAACACTTTCTACATGAGCTTTTTGTAGGTGACTTAGGTGTTGAAGTGGGGCGATTAGAATGTCTAGGGTTGTAAGTGGAATCTTTCTCAATATTTGAAGGAAAAGTTTTGGAAGAAGTTTTGTTTTTGTTTTTTCAAGATGATTAGTAGTAGCCATCATTATAAGATTTTTTGAAATGGTTTTTCTTTGAAAGTTAGGTTTCAATCTTGATGGCAAGGTGAACCAATTTTTCTACTGATGAATACTCATAAAGTTCCACCACATCTTGGATTTCCCTTCTCAATCCACTTACAAATCTAGCCATTTTAGACTTCTCGCTTTCATGCATGTCACTTTTAGTTAAAGTCATTTCAAGCTCTTTAAAATAATCATCAACACTTTTTGTTCCTTGTTCAAGTCGTTGGAGCTTCAAAAAGAGTTCCTTCCTATAGTGAGGAGGAACAAACCTAGCGCGCATGCATAAATTTAAATCCTCCCAAGAGACCATAGTTGGTCTCTTGTTAATTCCAATGTCCATTACAGTCTTATGCCACCACTGCATGGCATAGTCTAACAATTCTAAGGAGGCTAACTTGACTTTTTGGTCTTCTTGGGCCTCATGTACATTAAAAATTTGTTCAACTTTAGCCTCCCATCCTAGATATATTTGGGATCAACTTCACCACTAAAACTAGGAATTTTTACATAAGGCAAAGAAAGTTTAGGAGCATGGTGTGGATGTTGGTGCCTCTCCTCAAATTGGTTCAATCTCCAATCTTCTTCTTCCTCATGGCTACCATATTGAGTGGAACTTCTTACATGAGCTGATTCAAGCCTTTGGAGTCTCTCCTCCATTTGTCTCATTTCCTCGTCTTTTTGGGTAAAGGGTCTCCTAGCAGCCGCCAATTCACCCATAAGGAATGCCTTTTGGGGAGATTGGGGTTTTGAAGACTCCCCTGAAGAAAGATGAGCCATAATTCACAAGTGAACAAACAATTAGTGAAATAGAAGTTAGAAAACACTATCTCAAGTTTGCATCACTTTGGAGAAAAGAAAACCAGAGGAGAACACTCAAAGCACTCAAAAAGAATTTTATCCTCTCACATAGGTCTTTCTTGAGGTTGAAAACTCTCAAATAAAAAAGGTCAAAGCCTTAATCACTTTATCTTAATGAAAATTGCAACAAAACTTAAGGGAAAAAATACAAAAGACAATCAAGTAAAGCTTAAGTAAGAAAAGCTAAACCAAATTTGAGAAAGAGATTATGACAAAACATTGAAGAAAGACAATAAAAAAAAAGGCACACAAAAAGGACCCAAAGATATTTACTAAACTTTTAACAATGAAACTTTTTCTTAAGAAATTTGTTAAAGCAAAAGGATAAAAATTCCACAATGGTTGAAATCAATTTGCCAATGAAGTTGAACCCAAAATTTTGAAATGTTTTTTTCTTTAATAAATGGAACCCAAATTTGCGTTTCACATTTCTTCCTTTTTTTTATTTTATACTAGTTCTTGAATTATGGAAATGAAATGTCCATAGTTTTGATCATGCATATTTTTCAATAACTCCAATTTTCACCAAAAGTTTGGGCTTCAATTTAATTGATCACTTGAAATCTTTTGTTTGGAACTTAAATCTACTTCTACTAAAACAAGTTTCTAATTACTTCATAAACTTTCAAAATTAAAAGCCAAGTAAATAGAATCAAAGTAAGGACTCCTAAAACACTAATGAACATATGACTCAAAGCAAAAGGCAAGAACACAAAAGACACAAAAATAATAATCCAAAAGCGAAACAATGTTATGGAAAAGTAAAATGCCAAATTTAAAAAGCAAGAAAAATAAAGGGTTGAATTTAAAAGTGCTTGAAAGTAAAGACAAGAATTTAAAGGTACTTGAATGTAAAGACAAGGAATTAAAGATGCAGGAAAGTAAAGTGTCAATCAACTCTAGATAAGATAAGCTCAGAAACCAGAGCTCTGAATAGCACATGATGTGAGTTGATTTTTAGATGTTTTCATTTAAGGTGACACTTTACTTTAAGATTGAGAGTTTAGGAGTTAATGGTGATGACCTTTGAAAAATCACACTGGACATTAACTTAACCAAGTGGTTAAGTAGGTGTGAATGTGTATTTCACAAAGGTAAAGATAAAAGACATTGTATGGTGAGAATGTATGCAAATTGCGGAAAAAAAGAAGAAAGCTATGAAACATCAATGGAAAGGAAACATGAAGGAAAATGAAAGAAAAAACTTATGGAGATGGTGGTGGGTGGAAACTACCAAGATAAGTGTTAGGCCGCCACTTGAGAGTTTTATTCTCTTCAAGATAAGACCTAAAGGAAGAAGAGACAATACTCACTCAAGCTCTCACAATATTTGTGCAAAGTAACTTTTCTATTCAATTTCAAGCCCAAGCCCAACAAGGGGCCCAAGCCCAACGAATTACTAGGAGCATGGCAAGAGCTTTGGGACAAGAGTATAATAAAATGGCTCTTCTTATTTCTTTGGTAGAATAGGGGTGTAGATGTAATAAAAAGGTGTAAGTAGTAAGGGAGTCTAGGGGGGAGTGTAGATAGGAGCTTAGGAGGTGCCAAACTAGGAAGGAAAGTCACACTTCCTTCATTGTCTAGATTGGCGCCGAATTTCATTGCATTTGTGTGCCATTTAGCTTGTATTTTCAGCACCTCATAGGCTATAAATAAGGTGCTTCTCTTTGTATTTTTTAGATTGGAATTTTATAGTAGAGAGACTATGCTCAAATTTGGAGAGAAATTGTGAGTTTTGAGTCTTCTTCTTCTTTGCCTTATCTTGTGAGCTATGGTAAGCTTCAAGTGGTGGCACTCCATCACTTATCTTGGTTCAAGGTTCCAAGTGGCGTGAATGGCTTCTTCCAATTCTCAAAATCCAGCAAGCATCTTCCTATAAGTGTTCTTCTTCCTTTTCTTCAATTTTCCATTCGGTAGTTTTAATTCCTAGTGTTTTCCTTCATTTTCTACCGTTTACATTTACTTTTCCAGCTTTGTTCTTTGTTTCTTTTCGGTTCAGTAGCTAGCTTTTCAATTTTGTCCAGTTTTGAATTCTTGTTCTTCATTCCTTGTGTTTTGATTCAATTTGACAATACATGGACTTCCATATGAGTCTTGGTTGGTGCTAAGTTTTGGTGAGTTCTTGAATTAGAACATTGATCCAATTCTAAAGTAAAGTGCCTTTCAAACCCAGCTCAAGTTGATCCTAAGAATGTCAAGAATCATGTGTTCTTGTAGTTACATTCACATCACTCTCACAATATTTGTGCAAAGTAACTTTTCTATTCAATTTCAACATGTAAAATACAATGGGCAGGTCTCCTATTTATAGGTGAAGGAGCCTTGGAAAACAAGCAAAAGGGGTAGAATGGGAAAAGGGAAAAAATGGGCAGTCTTAGGGTTTGACCACATCCTAGGCTTGTCCTTCTAGAAACTAGGTCAAATTGCCTTTCTAAAGGGCTAGGAACAAGCTAAAATGATACCTACATCCCCTATTATGCTAAAGGCACGTTATTCTAGCATATCTTTGCTATTTGGACCCCTAAAGTGAGCCCAAATTATTAGCAACGTATTCTATTCTATTGAAATTAACAATAATGAAACTCACTGATGCTCAACACCCAAAGCCTGTGCTTTGTTCCTCGTGATCCTCTCGGGAAAACTAGGTGCTGAGGTAGTGGTTGGAGAATCTTGGTCTGGCCCTATGTCTTGAGGCATGCTCCTAATCTTCCTCCTTAAAGGTTGGGTTTGGTACATAGGCGCACTCCCTCTTAGGTCCTTATCAAGAAGGGATGCGACTAACACTGCCACCACCACCCAGTCCCCAAGCGGCGCCCCGAGGCGTCCTCCTCCTTCTCCAATCCATTTGGAGTCTTCTTCGTCAGTCAACACCGCCGACCCTGTTGTAGTCGTCATCCTCACTCCTAAGGCTCCCCCTGCTCCCTTGGCTCTACTTGGGGGTGACTTGCAATTTACATGGGGCGTTCAAATCGGTTTACCGCTGGTTGTTGAAAACCTTCTCCTGGCTGCCCCTAGGAGAAGCTACTCTCGACCGACATTGAGATGGAATGTCGGGGACTCGTGATAACTCGCATGGCTGTCGATATTCGAGGTTGAAGGGTCGAAGAGATCTCCCACATGGAACATGAGCTGGTCGAGACCTCCAATTCACTGAAGTCATCCTTGGAGGCGGTGTTAGCCTTCGAATCGAAGATGGCTAAAGCTGGCACCGATCTCGAGTTTTCGAGATAAGGGTGGCCGAATTGAAGAGGAAGGAAAGGGAGAAGTTGGTTGAGGTAGTTGAGCTGAAGAAGGCCCTAGAGGAATCCAAGGCGAGGATCTCAGTGCTGGAGACCGAGAAAACCTCGGTGGAGGTTGAGCTTGACAAGATCCAAGATGATACCTTGGTGATGTGAGTGAAAGCTTTGACTAGGTTGTCCGACAAGCCTACCTTTTTTACAATGGGTTGTCGTTGGTCGGTACCTTTGACGCCACAAACCAGTTTATGAGGGTCGATTGGTGCCCTTTGATGATTTAGAAGCTTTGAAGAATGTAGCGCTGAGGACTTCTTCCGAGGACGTTGAAGATGACGACCATTAGGTTTAGTCTTTAACGTTTTTTTTTTCTCAGATCGGGGTTGTGGCCTTTTTTACTTTGTTCCTCCAGGGCTGAGGTGTGGCCTCCACCTTCTGTTTACAATCAATATATCGGTCGTTTGTTTCTTATTCCTGTGCAATATAACAAGTTCTAATTAAATTTAAGTTCCAATCGGTCGAAACAATCATAGATAAGGTTTATCTTGCTTAAGTTGTTGAGTGTCGAACGCTATGACCAATCAGGTTGAGTGTGGTTGTTTGAACCAAGTCTTTTAGATTTCGGGAGAGTATACTGATTAAGGTTTCATTCTTGACCGATAGTATTTTTTAGGTGTTGGAAGGGTATACCGATTAAGGTTTAATCCTTGACTGAACCGTGTCTTTTAGTTTTCATGAGGGTATACCGATTACGTTTTCATCCTTGACCGACCGTGTTGCAAAAGAAAATTAGATACACAATTTTGTGAAGAAATGCCACATTAAAACCTTCCCGACAAAAAACCCTCCTTAGAGAAAAAATGGTCGGGCGAAGAAAGAGTGCATGATTTTATTAATCTTTAACTGTAATAAAATTTAAGATGTGTGACATTCCATGCCCTTTGTACAAATTTTCTTGATAACCACTCAAGGTGCCACCCCCCCTCCCCGGCTGCCACATCTCGAATTTGAAAAGGGCTTTCCCAGTTCGAGGAGAACTTGTCGTCAGTCTTACTTGCCTTACTTCGCATCCTCTAAACAAGGTATCCTTTTTGAAAGCTTCTCGGTTCGACTTTCGTGTTATACCACCTGGCTGTTCGGATCTTGCATGCGATTTCGCGGATCTTACTCTTGTCCCGAAGCTCGTTTAGTAGGTCGAGTCCGACCAACAAACTCTCTTAATTTAGGGATAAGTCAAAGAGTTGCCTTCTGAGGCAAGGCTCACCCACCTCAACCGGAATCATGACTTTGATGTCATAGGTTAGGTTGTACGGTGTCTCCTGTGTCGAGGCTTGGGGCGTGCAGCGGTACGCCCATAACACTTTTACAACTCTTTAGTCCATCATGTCGAGCCATTTCTTTAAGTCATTAAGGATCACATTATTCGTTGCTTCGGCCTGCCCGTTGGTCTGGGGGTGCTCGACCGAGCTGGTTACTGACTTTATGTCGAGATCCTCGTAAAAATAATGAAGACCTCGGTCAATGAACTGCCGACCATTGTCAGTAATGATGGTGTGGGGGACCCCGAACGAACATAAAATGTTCCTCCATACAAAATTTTGGACGTTCTTGGCCGAGATGGAAGAGAGAGACTCGGCTTCTGTCGATTTGATAAAGTAGTTGACTCCGACCAAGAGAGATTTTGTTTGTCCCTTGCCTGGGCTGAAGGGAAAAATGATGTCCATTCCCCAAATGGCGAACAAACATGGAGATACCATGTTGTGAGATGAGACATGGGGTTGTACTCCTGACACTTAGTGCATTTCTTCATGTATTCTACATAGTCGCTCTGGATGGTCGACCAGAAGTACCCGACCCTGAGGACCTTGGCTGATGGCATTTCATGTGTTCTTCTTGAATCAAAGTAGTAAAAATGGATGCGGAAGCAATGGGTGAGTGAAACAAAGCCCTCCTAGGAGTTGTGATGGCTTTGAAGGTGCATGATGAGTATGAATTAGAGAGGTTCGGCCAGCTCTATGAAGAAAGGTGAAGGGAATGAAGTTTATAGCCTAGATTTCTAGGAGAAGTATAGCTAGTGCACAAAATGGGCAGCATAACAATACTCAAATAAACTTGAAAATACAAGGTGTAGGCTCCTCCTTTTATAGGCTAAGGAGGACCATAATGCAACCCTAATGCTAGCCAAATGAAATGTAAATGTGAAGCACATGGGTGCACATGGCACATGGGTGCACATGGGGAGGGGTGTGTCTAGTTTTTATGCTCACCCCCTCCATAGTCTTTCTAGAATGTTTCACACAAATATGCTTTCTACACTACTCTAATTACTAAGCACCCCTAATGGGCCTTTATGTAACAATTACAAAGGTCTTCTCTTCCCAAAACCGTAGCTTTGACCCATGTGTATGTGAAGCTAGACGGTCTAGAAGGAATCCTCATCATGGCCTAGACGCTCCTTATGTAGCCGCTCCTCATCATGGCCTAGACGCTCCTCTTCATGGGCTAGACGCTCCTTTTTGAGTCTAGACGCTCCTCATCATAGGCTAGACCGTCTAGTCTTGGAGGCTTGGCTTTCATCGTGTGGTGAGCTTGGGCCCTCCTCCATCATCCCCTCCCTCTTGAAAAGGATTTGTCCTCAAATCCAAAGCTTTTTCTTCAACTAGGGGGATGGTTGTGGCTGGATGGTGTCCATCATCTCCTCCTTCGGGAAAAGATCTATCCTCAGATCTACAGACTTGATCTCGGATAGCAACCTTTTGCTTCGCCAAAGCTTGTCCTCCTGGATCAAACGTCCACCTATAGAAATAATCAAATAAGGCATAGGTGTTAGTTTGCAAATTAATTTTACTAGGTTGCCATTTTTGCTTTTCTTTTGGTTTTGGCAACCTTGGACAAAGTTTCTCTTTTAATGGTTGTGTGTGGTCTCTAATCATCTTATGTATTTTAAAAGGTTCATTTGTGGTTACTTTCTCTTTAGGCATAAATCCTATAGAAGATGGTAACAACTTAAAAGGAGAAAGATGATTGAACCCACACATAACTTTAAAAGTAGAAATATAAGTAGTTTTGTGAACTACTTTATGGTATGTTTGCTCACCTCTAGAGTTGTGTGTGCACTTCATGATTATTCTAGGCATAGTAGAAAGAGCTAGATTTTCAAATATATTTTGACCATGCGTTTGAGGATGATAAGAATTTAAAGTGTGCAATTTAGTTGCAAGTTTTCCAAAGGAAATCCTCAAATCATGGTTTGCGAAATTTGGAACTCTATTCAACACTATGCTTGAAGATAAACCATGAAGATGTATCACTTCTCTAGAGAAGAGTTTATCCATAACCATGAAGATTGAATCACAACCTTTTGTTGTCCTAGGGAGTTTTAATAGGAAATTTATATCTTCCCAAGGATCATTTGCAAAAGGTGAAGGAGTATAGAGTTTATGAGACATTGCCTTGGGCGTATTTTGAAAACAAGAATTGTACCTAAGGTAATGTCTTTGAACTTCTTTTCTCATGGGGGACAAAAGTTTTCCTTTTAAAAGCTCTAGAGTTTTATCAACTCTAATTTGTCCCATGAGTTCTCCTTCATGAAGACTTTTTCTCTTATGTGTAAGGATAGTCTCGTTGTGACAACCATTGTTTATAAGGATTTGTACACTTTGCAATGGTTGTCTCAATAAGACATGACAAGTTTCTTTAGGCACTACTTCACATAAAAAATTGTTTTTGTAGATGCTTATAAAAAACTTGACATTCACTTGGTGATATCCTAGCACATATGAGAAATAATCTATTTCATTTTTATCTATGCAAGCTTCTTTTAAAGACTCTTCTTTTTCACTTAGGCTTGCAAGTGTTCCTTTACAAAAGGTAAGGCTAGGTTGTTCAACAAGAGGTATATTTTCAAATGTATTTTCAACTTTTCCTTCTTGTTGAATGACCTTGTGGGAAGGAACACTCTTCTCCCACGCCTTTTGTTCTTCAAGGGTCTTCTCATGCTTTTCTTTTTCTTCTTTTTCTTTAGCTTCCCTTTCGACTTCCCCTCTCTTCTTTTGTATTTTTCTTTCCTTTCTTTCTTTATGGGAAGCAAACAATTTTTCTACCCTCATTTCCCAATCTAGGCAAGCTTCTATATTTTCTTTTCCATGGAAATGGGGTTGGTCTACCCTAACCTCTCTTGGGTTTTCTTGTTCTTTTCTATCTCCTCTATGTCTTCCAGGGGGTGCTTGATAATAATCATTTACTCTAATGCTTCCCTCCCCAAAAGAATCATGATCTTTAGAGATATATGCATGAGAAGGTAATTTTTTTAGAATGTGAGACTTCTCATCCTTTGCTTTAGTCAAAACATTAAGTTTAGTCTCACTCTCCAATTGTCTATATGCAATTGATTGCACAGTTTGTGAAACTTCTTTCAAAAGAGTTTTTAAAGATTTTAATTCACTTCCAATAGACTTTGTAGAATGAGAAGAAGAAGACATGGCTAAAGCTTTGTGTATATAGGTGTTTTACTTTGAGAAAGTTTAGGAAAGTTAAAGAAGGTAGTTTCCCAGGTAAGGGAGGTGAGTCACAAAGGACTACTTAAATACCAAGCCTTTTCCTTGCCAAAAACTATCCTCCAATATCTTCACACAAGACTTTCTCTTAGTGAAACACTTAGAACACAAATAAGTTGAGAAATCAATTTTTTTTTTTCAATGCTAGAAAACAATGTATGCTAACTAATTTAACAAAGCTAGTCGGTTTAACACAAAATAAGCATGCAAAGCGTTTCTACCGAAACAAAGAAAACAAGTTCAAACAAGCAACAAATTACTAAGCAAAATTACTATGCTATTCGGCCCTAGGTGAGGCTTCTTGGACACTTTGAGCCCTTGAAGACACACTCACCGTCTAATACGTAATTTAAAAGAGGTAATTAACAATAAACCAAGTTGTAAAGGAGATAAGAAAACCCCCTTTGTTGTTCCTCTTTTTGGTTAGTGCACTTTCTTTGTTGTCTTGATTGTTGATCTTCTAGGTGTTTGTAGTGTTTGTTTCAAGAAGCTTGTTTCGCCTTAGCTTTGACTCCTCCTTAGAAAGTTGGCTTTAATTCTCCAATTTCCAGCACCTATTCACAAGGGCTTAACCTTAAACCAAGTCAAATTCCATGCACATAAGCACCAAGAGAGAATTAAATTCCAGCACCCAAATTGAGAGGTCAAGAAACAAAAGCAAGAAACAAATTTAATTGAAAGAAAACAGTACCACCAAAAGGATTTATAATATGACAACTTAGAAAGAGATTCAAGAAATTAAAGCAAACAATTAAAGGTACTCAATAAAAGTTGGCACACAAAAGGAATTCCTAAAGAAAAGCACTAGATTAGATGACCAAATAAAAAAAAACAGCACCACTGGAAAATGTTGTGGGCCAGAAAACAGTTTTGTTCCCCGATTTATGCTGAGCTGTAATTGTAAGATTTGTTTCTGAAATTTGGATACAAGAAAATTCAGGATCTTAGCTAAATTTTGGCTTTGGAATCACCTAAAACGTATGCACCATTGTTTTTTAATAATTTTTGCAAATTTGGTGTGCAGTTAGGCCAGCTGTAACGCTCAAGATTCGCACTCTGATTTTGTGAGATTTATCATTTTTTTTCTGTTGCTCCTTTTGACCTCATTCTTTTTTTGTCTTTTCTATAACACCTTAAATTTGCATTTTCCAGAAATTCAGAATTTTCCTATGGGTAGAAAAATTTTGTTAAACAAAACAGCCCAGAACAGAGAGGTGTTACAGGGGAAATCTGGAAAACTGGAAGAAAACAACAAGATAATCAAAATTAACACAATGGAAATGTGAGAAAGGAAATTGTGTATGAACTAAGACACAATTATGAACTCAAACTAAAAATAAAAAGCACCAAAGGATCAAAATAACAGCAGATTAAAGCAATATAAAGAGACCCAAAACAAGAAACAATCAAGCCAAAAAATAGGACTACTAAGAATTGATGACAATATGGATGAACATGACTTGACAAAACATGTATAGATTCAGAAATTTAAAGACTCAAAGCATAATATGAAGCAAAATAATGAAAGCAATAAAGACTCAAAGCCTAAAACAAAATAGCAACACAAAGGTGTATGGAATCCTATCACAAATTGCACAAGAACTTGTTCAAGATCAAATGAACAAGAGTGCTTGGGTTGGATCTTCCACAAAGCACACCAAGAACAAATTAAAATATAAAAACAGCAAGACAAGTAAGGAATTGAAATGACAAAGATGAAAATAAAGAAGAACTGAAATTAAAAAGACAAGCTACTCATCTTGAAGAACCAATAGCTCTGATACCAAATGATGGCATTTCATGTGTTCTTCTTGAATCAAAGTAGTAAAAATGGATGCGGAAGCAATGGGTGAGTGAAACAAAGCCCTCCTAGGAGTTGTGATGGCTTTGAAGGTGCATGATGAGTATGAATTAGAGAGGTTCGGCCAGCTCTATGAAGAAAGGTGAAGGGAATGAAGTTTATAGCCTAGATTTCTAGGAGAAGTATAGCTAGTGCACAAAATGGGCAGCATAACAATACTCAAATAAACTTGAAAATACAAGGTGTAGGCTCCTCCTTTTATAGGCTAAGGAGGACCATAATGCAACCCTAATGCTAGCCAAATGAAATGTAAATGTGAAGCACATGGGTGCACATGGCACATGGGTGCACATGGGGAGGGGTGTGTCTAGTTTTTATGCTCACCCCCTCCATAGTCTTTCTAGAATGTTTCACACAAATATGCTTTCTACACTACTCTAATTACTAAGCACCCCTAATGGGCCTTTATGTAACAATTACAAAGGTCTTCTCTTCCCAAAACCGTAGCTTTGACCCATGTGTATGTGAAGCTAGACGGTCTAGAAGGAATCCTCATCATGGCCTAGACGCTCCTTATGTAGCCGCTCCTCATCATGGCCTAGACACTCCTCTTCATGGGCTAGACGCTCCTTTTTGAGTCTAGACGCTCCTCATCATAGGCTAGACCGTCTAGTCTTGGAGGCTTGGCTTTCATCGTGTGGTGAGCTTGGGCCCTCCTCCATCATCGGCGGCCATTGTTTGTACAGCCGAATGATTCCCACATGCCCCCTCATGGATCTCTCCGAAGACATATTTTGCTTGCTCCTTAGTGACACATTTCAGTAGCGGCATTGAGTACCCTCTTTTATAGAGGTCCTGGTCGATCATGGTATACCTTGCACACTGCTGCCTAATCGTCTTTTCCTCCTCCGACTTGCATATGCCGAGCTCCAGGTATTGAATGATCGAAGTCATCCAAGTGTTGGCCTCAGTTATGGCCAAGCATTCGGCCTCTCCCGCGCTGGGGTTGTTTAGATAAATTTGTGCCATAAATCATTGGTGGCTCTTCTTCTTAATTGTAACGAGCCGAGATAAGGCATCGACCTTGTGTTTTCCTCCCTATGGATGTGCTCCACCGTTACCCTTTTGAGTCGAGCTATAAGGTTGGAGACTGTGTGGTAGTACCTTTGTAATAATGGTTCTTTCACTTCGAACTCCCCCTTTATTTGACCAACCACCAACTGGGAGTCGCTTTTACATGTTACCTCGTGAGCTCCCATGTCGTACGCCAAGTTTAGACCGGCTAGGATGGCCTCGTACTCGGCCTGATTGTTGGTGGCCTTGAACCCAAATTTAAGTGCTTGCTATAGAATGAGGTGGCCCAGACCTTTGAGGACGAATCTAGTTCCACAAGTCACTTTGTTTGACGACCCATCTGCATATATCGTCCAATCGGCTAAAGGGTTCTGCTGGGGAGTTAACTCGGTTGAGATGTCAGCTAAGCACTAGGACTTTATTACTCCTCTCGGCTCGTACCGGATGTCGAATTTCGATAGCTCTACTGACCACCCTATCATGCACCATTCAAGATCTGGTTTAGATAAAATTTTAAATATTTGGTAGTCAGTCCTTACCATGATGGTATGATTTTGGAAGTATGGTCTCATCCGTCTAGCCATTAGGACAGGGAAAACGCGACCTTCTCTATCACTTGGTACCTTGTCTCGACCGCATGGAGTGTCCGGCTGACGAAGTAAACTGGGCACTCCTCCTTCTCAACCTCCGGTACAAGAACCGCGCTACCGCCTCCTCTGAGACCGACTGGTAAACTATTATTGGTTGGTCGGGTCTCGGCTTCTCAATCATCGCCAGTGAGGATAAAAACGTTTTTAGTTGCTGGAAGATTTCTTCGCATTTCTCATCCCAACTGAACTTCACTACTTTATGAAGCAATTGTACCATCGGACGCGTTCAGTCGACCAGATGAGGGACGAACCTCAAGAGGGTGGTAAGACGCCCAATGAGTTGTTACAGCTCTTTCACGTTCTGAGGGCTTCTCATCTCGATTATCGTCCGACATTTGTCCGGATTCGCCTCAATTCCCCGGTGGGTTAACATAAAATCTAGGAACTTACCTCCATCGACACCGAACGCACATTTCTCGGGGTTGAGCCGCATGTTCGTCCTCCTTAGAGCTTCAAAGACTTCCTCCAAGTCTTTGATGTGTTAGTCACATGATTCCGACTTTACTACTATTTCATCCACGTAGACCTCCACATTCCGGGCGATCATCCCCTTGAAGACCTTGTCCATGAGCCTCTGGTAAGTCGCTCCAGCATTTTTAAGGCCAAACGACATTACTTCGTAGTAATAGTTTGCGTCATCTATCATGAAGGCGGTTTTCTCCTTGTCCATTGGATGCATGCTTATCTAGTTATAGCCAAAATATACGTCCAAGAAGCTGAGAATTTTGTGGTCGGCTGCACCATCTACCATCCAGTCGATGCTAGGAAGCGGGTACGAATCCTTTGGGCATGCCTTGTCGACATTCGTGTAGTCCACACACATCCACCATTTGTTCTAAGAATTGGTGACCATGACTATATTGGCCAACAAAGTGGTGTACTGAGCCTCTCGTATAAACCTGACTGACTGGAGTTTCTCGGCCTCTTCCTTCGCTGCCCACCTCTTCTCCTCCCTTAGCTTGCGCTTTTTCAAGGCTACCGGATGCGCCTCCTTGTAAATTGTGGGTAATGATATTCGGGCTCAATCCCAGCATATCAAATGCTATCAAGACGAAGAGATTAACGTTCCTCTTCAACGCTTGGTGTACTAGCTCGGCCTCGGTCGCCGCTATGGTCGTGCCTACATAGGTGTTGTGTTCCTCATCGAGGAGAGGAACCTGGCGTAAATCTTCATTAGCTTCGAGCCTTGGCTCGACCGTTTGGGGATCCAAATCGACTAAAGTGACCATGTGCTCTCTGTGCACCGACTGAGTTTCTCCTCGAGGGGACTTTCGTCTAAGGGATCAATTGCGATGAGCGTCCAGCCATGTAGGCTTTACCCTTAGGCTTGTTGCGTAACATTGTCGTGCTACTTTCTAATCTACATGCATCGTGAGAATGTCTCCCGATGCCGACGGGAATTTCATGGTCAGATGAGGTGTGGAAACGATCACCCTCAACCTGTTGATGAACGGTCATCCCAGCAGGATGTCATAGGAGGTGTTGGCATCTATCACTAGATACTAGATTTTGATGGTCTTGCTCACCTCACCCTCGTGCAAAGGTGGTATAGAGTTCAGTATAACCTCAGGTGCTCACTCTCTCACCCGAGAAGTCGACCACTTGATTGTCATATGGTTTCATCCCCCCCTCAGCTATCCTCATCTGCTTAAACATTTTTCTAGTAGAGGATGTCCATTGAACTCCCATGATCCACCAATGTCTTCATGATGGTGAATTTTTCTATGTCGACTAATATGACCATGGGGTCATCTTGTTAAGTGTCAACACCCTTGAAGTCCTTGTCAGTGAAGGTGCTAAGTGGCATCCTCGGTCGGAAAGATATGGCATTCACCTATTGCACCGCCCTCATGTGTTCCTTTCTAGTCGTGTTGGAGCTACCTCCCCCGGAAAAGCCCCCGACAATGGTGTCGATGACCTCTCGCCCACCTCTTCCTCCTCCTTCCCTTCCCGGAGGGTCCTCCCTTCTCGGCCGACGCTCAGGTCGACAGTCGTCCTCTCTCATCTTCTGAGGGGAGTAGTCCCTCTGTCTCGTCGCCTCTCTCCTTCATGGGGACCGCTTCGAACCTCGGCCCCCTTGCACAAACAGATGGAGATGCCTGGCTTGGATAAGCTCCTCGATCTTATCCTTCAGCGCTTGCCACTCCTCAGTGGTATGTCCACTGTTTCTATGGTATCGACATCTACGAGTTCGGTCGGCGTTCTCAAGACTTGCAACTCTTCTTGGTGGTGGAATCAAATCGGCACTTAAGGCCTCATCCAAAAAAAATTCCCTATCAACATTTAAAGGGGTGTATCTCGTGAACCGGGGTCCCTGTTGTCCCTGTGCCTATCTTCTTGACCAGCAGCAAGTCGATTCTAATGCTCTTTCTCCTTCTTTCTCCCTTTATCGTCGCCTGCCTTGACTCGGGCTTGATTCTTGAATTCCCTCAACTCTTCCAGTTGCATGAACTTAGTAGCTTTCCACCTAAGCTCGTCCAGGTTTGCAGCTAGCTCCATGCACAAGCTGTCAACAAACGGTCTCGGTCGTAGGGTTGTGACCATGTGATGCATGGCCACGTCCGAACTCAGATTTTGGGTGTTCAAGGTTACCTTACTAAACCTATCCATGACCGTCCTAAAAGATTCTCCCTTCTCCTGGCAAATATTGACCAGGGCGATGGAAGTCAGGTGATGTCATCGACTGGTAGCGACACCAGTGTCTCAAAGCAATCGATGGAGTTTGGAGGAAGCTTCGTACACCAGCTCAAGGCTCTTCCTTTCAGCAAGGGGGGGAACACCCAGCAGAGGACTACATTGTCCGAGGTGTACAAGCTCGTGTGCATGGTGTACACGTCTATGTGCTCGTCAAGATCGTCATAATGGTCTTTGTTAAAGCCTTTCCACCTAGCCGGTAGTGGTACTCCGATCATAGAGTCAGTGAATGGGTGTCAGGGGGTCAGGTCCAGGGTACCACTTGTAGGGATCAACCTATTCAAATAGGACTCGTCGTTAGCCTCCTAGGTATGGATTTTATCTTTCGACTCTTCGATAGTTCTAAGGCTGATGGGGGTGGTGAAAGACCTCCCAGCAGGGTGGACCCCCCTTCACACTTTTTCATTTTTTCATTCTTCTTCCAGAGAGCCAAAATCTCATCCTCATTCTTCTGCTTAGTCTCCTCATTCCTTCTCTTCATCTCAGTCATTTCTCTTTGCCGAGACATCAAGAGCGCTGGCTACTCGGCATCATACATCTTCTCGTTCACCATGCTTCTGGTTGACACCATCCTCTTCACAATAATTCTCTCGGCCCCACAGTGGGCATCAATTGTTCTAGAACGGGGTTGGAACCAAGAGAACGATTTGAACACTCATTCGGTTGGTCGTTCTGTTAGTCGGTCTGCACCTCACTCCCTCTTCTCGGTTGTGCTTTCCCACTCGTTCTTCCACTCCTCTTCCTCGCTAGCTCCTGGCTCAGATGGTACTTGCAAAAGGTACTCCCACGCTCAAGTGAGAATTCGGTATTCGACACTCGCTGCTATTAGTACTGGATGATGATGTACCTGATTCTTGGAATCTGTATCTATTTATATGATTATCATGGATTCTTTTTTATTGGGCCGGATTAGGGAATTGTTGGGTCATGATTAGGAGTGCATTATCTAGTGCTTGATCACTGATTAGTCTTGTTAATCCTGTTTAAGCGTAATGGTTTTGATTGTGTTAGTCGATTTGTACCGGATGCCGAATAAGAATGTTGATCGTGCGGACCCTATCAATATATTAATAAATAAATAAAATTAATAGAAACTCATTCAAAAATATTAAAATTTTTGAAGAACTTAAAATTTAATTAAATAAAAAACATTCTACATAAAGTTAGATGTAACAATAAGCACTAATCAAATTTTGTTTATACATAATTTTATAGATAGATTCAAACACAATTTTTATATTATTAGAATTAAAAAGATTCAAGTTATGTGTACGTATAAAACTATATTTTGCAAATACTTGTTACTTAATTTTATATTTTGTTTCTATTATTTGTTTGTTTTCGTCATTATGTTTTTATAAGAATAAACTTTCCTCAGTAATCACGTAATAATGGTAAATGAAGTAACTTTTTCGGTCAAGTGTGGAATCAACTAAAAGAGAAAACATAATTTTTTATAATTTTTTTTTAAAATAAAAGTTTTCATGTTAGACATCACTATGCAACTTGACATCTCAATTATGCTGATACCTCAAATAATAACAATCATTTGTCTTCACATGAAAAAACATATTGTTAAAAAAAAAGAAAAAAGAAGGAAAATACAAAAATATGGGAGACTATACAAAAACTCATATGTTAACAAAAATAACACGTAGATAGACTATATCTATTCATAAAGAATTCTAAGAACATACTAGATGGTAGCCTATTATAATAATAAAAAGATTCTCTATGAAAAAAATCATAAATTAGTCAACTTATCAGCACACGCATTTCCTTCACGAAAAATATGAGTAACCCTAAACCTGATTTTTCCACAGTAATTAAGAAAAGTATTTCATTGATTACGAAGCATCCGGGAACATTGGTCCTAACAGTATATGCAACACAAACCAAAACATAATCACATTCCAACCAAACATTAGTAAGCCCATCTTTTAAGCTTCCTACATAGCATGTATAACCCCATAAAACTCACCAACCAAAGCGATGTGAACATAAAAAAATGCAAAGAAAACTTCAATAAAGTCCCCCATACTCCAACGGAAAATACCTCCACAAGTAGTAAGACCAGGATATCATCTAGCAGCTCCATCAGTGTTAATTTTAACTCAACCTGCTGAAGGAAACTCCAATCATCTAACGGGAAGAGTCTTTTTAATTTTTCTTTTAGGAGAGAACTTATGATTTTCTTAATACAAATAGTGTGTGATAACCTTAATTTTTTAAAAATCCTAAATTCATAATTAGAATTTACATATAAAAAGTATTATAAAGAAAACAATGTAATTTCAAAATACAATTATGGTATAACATATAAAACTATAATATCTTTCTAGTGATTACACTATATAGAAAATTAATCTTTGAATTTACCCAATTATCATATAATCTCAAAAACCTTTTGAGAAAAAGTATCTTCCCATATTTTAATTAGGTGAATGATGAAGATTTTACTCTATTTAATTTATTTTTTTTATATAAAAACTATAGGGACTTGATAGGAACCTAACTGTAAGTAATTATTTCTATCAAATAATAATTATTATTATAAATTTTATTTTCATAATTTAATAATAATTTTATTATTATTATTATTTTATTTATTTATTAGTCACTTTAACTAAAAAATCTTACTTTTCATATATGGATATGAAATATTGTACATTGACACAAATAATAAATACTGGAAAATATTTATTGAGATGAAAATTTTCACATAATTAAAAATACATGGGAGAAAGCTTGAGAAATAAAATAAGTTTTGTATAAAAAAAAATTGGTAAATAAAAAATATTCAAATTTATGAAATTTAACATTCACATAAAAGTATAAAATGATTATAAAATATTTTTTCGCACCATTTTTTAAATAATTTTAAAAGGTATTATAAAATATATAATTTTTTACTATTAAATAATAATTTGAAGAGAAGACTTACTCTTTTCACTTCTAGTTAACATTCTCAACTCTTTTTCTTATCATCTACATTTCAATTAATACACTTTGTAACTAACCAAAAATTATCTTTCAATAATGTTCTTATAAATTAAATCCAAAAATATGTTATTATTAAAAATGTCTTGTATTATAATTTAAATTAGTTTAAAATAATTTGTTTATATTAAAAATGTTATATTTATTATAATTTCTTTTATAATATATTTATATACTTCTGTACCGGTAAGGTCCGTACGATTGATGTCATGCCTCGGTCCCCATCACTGGGCCGATCGAGATCGTCGCCCACATCAATGGGTCGACCGACAACACAAATCCAATTACGCTCAAGCAGGATTAATCAAGCTAGTCCGCGATTAAGAACTAGGTAATGCATCCCTAAACGCGGTCCAACTCCCTGACCTGACCCAATAAGGAAAGCCCACTAAAGGTAATATAAATAACACACATTCCAAAGTCCAGGTACGTCATCATCTACAATGCTTTAACAACCGAGCGTTGAACACCTTTAATGACTTGAGCGACGGAGTGCCTTCTGCAGGTAGCCTCCGAGTCTAAACTACAAGAAGACCGAGAAGTGAGACGAGTAAGGAAGAGCTAAGAGCTTGCGATGAAGGAAGCTGAAGTACAATCTAACCAACCGAAGGTAGAAGAAGAATCCTCTCAATAGTTCTCTAGACCCTAACCCCTGATCGAGAACAATTGGCGCCCACCGTGGGGTCGAGAGAAATTGAGTGAAGAACGCTAGTAGATGGTATCAACCCGCAACATGACAAGTGAGAGGATGATCGAAGCTGACCAGTTGACGTTGTTGATGTCTCTGCAGAAAGGGATGACTAAGATGAAGAGGAGGAATGAAGAGGTTACAAGGAAAAATGAAGAGGAGGAATGAAGAGGTTACAAGGAAAAATGAAGAGGAGATCCAAGCTCTCCAGAGGGAGAACGAGGATATGAAGAAGAAGTTGGTCGAGCGAGGACCATCCATTGTGTCGACTAACCTTGTCGGTAGGTTAATCACATCCCCTCCCAACCCGAGGGCAATCGAAGAAACCAAGGACAAGATCCCCACCTAGGAGATGGATGGTGAGTCTTGTCCTAACAAGTCAGTCTGCACGATCGAGACCCTGGATTCGGTGTGTCGACATCCTTACACCGATTCTATCATTGGAGCTTTGCTGCCGGATAAGTGGAAGGGCTTTAACAGGGATCGCTATGATGACACGACCGACCCAAATGAGCACATGGACGTGTACACTACGCCCATGAGCCTTTAAACCTTGGATGACGCAGTTTTATGTCGAGTGTTTCCCACATAGTTGAAGGGAGAAGCTCTGAGCGGGTTCACCAAGCTCTCTCCCAACTCCTGCGACAACTTTGCGATGCTGATGTCCAAATTTGAGACATATTTTGCCACAAGTTGACCGCACCACCTAACCTCCATTGCCCTGGTCGGCATTCGCCAAGAGAAGGGAAAGTCCCTAAAGACCTTCATCGATAAGTTTGGGAAGGTCGTAATGAACATCCAGAACCTTAGCCCCGACGTGGCCATGCACCACATGCTGATGACCTTACGGTCGGGACCATTCGCTGACAGCCAGCTTGCAGCCGGCCGCTAGCTTGAACGAGCTCAAGAAGAGAGTTGTCAAGTATATGTAGTTGGAGGAACTGAGAGAGTTCCATAACCAGGCCCAGGTGGAGGTGAGCAACGATAAGGGAAAAGAAGAAAAGGAGCATCAGGGTCGATCAACCACTCAGGGTAGCTGGTTCGCAATATACACCCCCTTGATGATCGAGAGGGGAAGAATTCTGAACGAGGCCCTCAGTGCCGAACTGATCCCTCGACCCAAGAAGACGTCAAGCCTAGAGAATGTCGACCGTAATAAACGGTGTTGGTACCACAAGAACAGTGGACATTCCACCAAGGAATGTCGACCCTCAATGATAAGATAAAAGAGCTTATCGAGGTCGGGCACCTACGGGGTTTCGTTCAAGGAGCCGACGCACAAGACAGTCCCCTAGAAGGGATGAGCCTACAGAACGGAGGAACTACTCTCCTCCGAGAGCACGAGGAGATGACCGTCAACTCAAGCGTTGGCTGAAGAGGGATGACCCTCCAAGAAAAGAAGATGCCTGAGGGAGAATAAGAGGAGGGGTGATTGGGAAATCATCAACATCATCGTCGGAGGGTTCGCCTATGGTGGAAGCTCCAATAGCACACGAAAGAAGCACCTTAGAGCGATACACCAAGTGAACGCGATGTCATTCCGACCGAGGATGGCACCCATTACCTTCACCGACGACAACTTCAAGGGTGTTGATTCCTCATAGGACGACCCCATGGTGATCTTAGTCGACATTGATAAGTTTACCATCATGAAGACGTTGGTAGATCAAGGAAGTTTAGTAGATATTTTCTAATGGAAAACTTTCAAGACGATGAGGATACCGAAGGCTGAGATGATGTCATACAATGACCATGTTGTCGGTTTCACAGGCGAGAGGGTTGGTACTAAAGGCTACATCGAGCTTTATACCACCTTCGACAAAGAGAAGTCCAGCAAAATCATCAAGATTCAGTACTTGGTGATCGATGCCAACACCTCGTACAACATCCTCATGGGACGACCGTCTATCAACAGGTTGAGGGCGATCGTCTCAACACTTTACCTGGCAATGAAGTTCCCATCACTATCAGGAGACATTCTCACGGTGCACGTAGATCAAAAACATGCTTGGAGTGTTACGTCAAAAGCCTTAGGGTGGAACCGATGCAGTACGACTGGTCCCCAAAGCGCAAATCCTCTCGGAGATGAAAGTCTCCTCATAGAGAAGTTGAGCCTGGACCGATGGATCAGATGGTTGCTTTGGTGGATTTAGATCCCCGAACGACCGAGGATAGGCTGAAGGCCAGAGAAGAGCTTTGCCGAGTGCCCTTCTCGATGAAGAACACAACACTAGTGTCGGTACGGCTATAGCGCCATGTTGAAAAAAAACATGGACCTCTTCACGTGGACAACATCTGATATGCCAGGAGTGAGCTCAGATATCATTACGCACAAGCACTCAGTGTTCAAGGAAGCACGCTCGGTCGTGCAGAAGAATAAGAATCATGGTGAGGAGAAGAGGCTCACAATAAAGAAGAAGCCGAGAAGCTCCTATCGGTCGGGTTCATCCGAGAAGCCCGGTACACCACTTTGTTGGCCAACGTGGTCATGGTCACCAAGCCGAACGACAAGTGGAGGATGTGCGTAGATTATACGAACCTAAATAGGGTCTGCTCTAAGGATTCATACCCGCTTCCCAACATTGACCGGTTGGTAGATGGAGCGGCCGACCACAAGATCCTTAGCTTCCTGGATGCTTACTCTAGCTACAACCAGATAAGCATGGCCTTCGTGACGGACGACGCTAACTACTACTATGAGGTGATGTCATTCGACCAAAAGAATGTTGGAGCAACCTACCAGCGCCTCGTGGACAAGATCTTCAAGGGTCTTATTGGTCGGTGTGTGGAGGTCTATGTGGACGACATTGTGGCGAAGTTTCACTTGTGTGACCAACACATCAAAGACCTTGAGGAGGCCTTCGAAGCCCTCAGATGGACGAACATGAGGCTCAACCCCAAGAAATGCATGTTCGGGGTTGAAGGAGGGAAGTTTTTGGGATTCATGTTAACCTACCATGGGATAGAGGCCAACCCGGATAAATGTCAGGCGATCGCAGAGATGCAAAGCCCCCAAAACATAAAGGAGGTTCAGTAGTAGGTAGGGTGTCTTACTGCCCTCTCCAGGTTCGTCCCTCGGCTGACCGAGAGGACGAGGCCAATGGTGCAGCTGCTCTGCAAGGCAACCAAGTTTAACTGGGACGAGAAGTGCAAAGAAATATTACAACAACTGAATGACTTCTTTTCGTCACCTGCAGTCATCCAGAAGCTGATACCCGACCAACCCATTGTGGTGTATCTAGCGATCTCTAAAGAAGCGGTCAGTGTCGTGCTGGTTCAGGAAATGGAGAATGAAGAACAACCAGTGTACTTCATCAATTGGACGCTTCATGCGACAAAGACGAGGTACTAGATGATAGAAAAGGTGGCTCTCATCTTAGTCTTGACGACCATGCGGATGCGCCCCTACTTCCAGAACCATTCCATCTCAGTAAGAATTGACTACCTTTTTTTTAAAATTTTTTATCTAAACCTGACCTTGCAGGGCGCATGATAGGATGGTCAGTAGAGCTTTCAGAGTTTGACATCCGGTACGAGCCAAGAGGTGCAATAAAATCCCAATGTTTGGTCGACTTCTCCGTTGAGCTCACACCTCTATTAGACCTCTCGGCCGGATGGACGATATATGTTGATGGCTCCTCAAACAACACCGGATGTGGAGCGAAAGTCGTCCTCGAAGCACCCGATGACCTCCTCTTGAGCAAGCCCTCCAATTTGGGTTTAAGGCCACCAATAACCAAGCCGAGTATGAAGCTCTTCTCGTTAGTTTGAGAAGGGCGACTCCCAGGTTATGATCAGCAAGATCAAAAGGGAGTTCGAGGTAAAGGAGCCTTTGCTCCAGAGATACTACCATACGGTCAACAACAACATCGCTCGGTTTGAGAAGGTAACAGTGGAACACATCCGTCGGCAAGAGAACAAGAGATTCGATGCGTTGTCTCGGCTGTCAACAACCAAGAAGAAAAGCCACCACCGATCTGTCATGCAAATCTGGTTGGGTCAACCTAGAATGGAAAAAACCGAGTGTCTAGCGGTCCTCGAGGCTGAAGCGAAGACCTGAATGACACCAATCGTCCAATATCTTGAGCAGGACATATGCAAGCTAGAAGAAGAGAAGACTATGAAGTAGCAGTGTTTAAGGTACACCATGCTCAACCAGGATTTCTACCATAGGGGCTACTTAAGGCCTTTGCTAAAATTAATCCCAAGGAGTACGTCCTTGAGGAAATCCACAAGGGGGTATGCGGTAGCCACTCGGGCGCACGAACGATGGCTACAAAGATCCTCAGGGTCGGTTATTACTGGTCGACCGTCCAGGGAGACTGCGCAAAGTTTGTAAAGAAATGCACAAAGTGCCAGGAGTTTGGTCACCTACACCACCTAAAGTCAGAAGTGCTACATAGTATGACATCCCCATGGTCGTTCGCCATCTAGGGGATGGACATCGTTGGTCCCTTTGCGTGAAGGGTCAGGAAAAAATCCTCCTCGCAGAGTGGACTACTTTGTTAGAATATATGGCTTTAAACTAGAGGGGGGGTGAATGGTTTAAAGAGGGTTTTCAAAAACTTTTAAGTCAAGAATGAAAGTACTTTGAGAATAACTTTGATTAAGAAATCAGTCTGTCAAAACACAAAGCAAAAAGCACAGCACCAGAAAAATAATCGGCTGTTTCGCAGAAACAATCGGTTGTTTATACCAGTTCACAAATATCAAAATTGAATTTAAAGAGTTAAAGGATAGAGAAAATGAACACAAAGGTTTATACTGGTTCACTCTAAACCCAGAGCTACATCCAGTCTTCTCAGAAACCACTGGGGAAAACCACTAAGAAATCAACCCTAGATCACTTACAACACAACCAAAGAAGTGACCTTGATCCCCTCAAGACACTCACTTCCTTTGGTCAAACAAACCAACACTAAGAATGCTGATTTTTTTTATTTTTTTTATTTTTTTTTTATCAGCATAAGAATGCTGATCTTGATCCCCTCAAGAACACACTACACTTCTCAGCAACACACAGAAAGTTTCTTTCAACAGTACAAAGGATTACACTTGTTACAAAACGAATATGAAATCAATACAAGCAGAAAATCCTAGCTCACACTCTTTGATCAATCTCAATCTCTAAGCAATCTCAACTTTTTCTCTTAATAAAAAATCAGTGAAAAACTCAAATTTGTTTTTCTGCATATAATCAAAGTTGTTGTTTATTATCAAATCTTAACAAACTATTCATTGCATTTAAAGATTGGTCAAAGCATTAAAAATAGGAGCGTAATCAGTTAGAAAATCATTTAATGCTCAGTCAAAGCACAAAACAGTTTTCTGTTATGGTACCAAAACAAACAATCGGTTGTTTCCACGAATCAATCGGTTGTTTTGGTATTGACAACTCAACCATTTGAAAAACAGTTTTCAACCTTTTATAAAAACACCTAAGTATAAAATAATCGGTTGTTTCGACAAAACAACAGGTTGTTTTTCACTTAGTTTGAAAAACACTTTTCTTTTCAAAGGATTGAGAGTGCTTATGCTTTGGATTCAATCAAGAGTGGATTACATATTAAATCTACCCCATATCCTATCTAAAAGACAGCTCAGCAACAGCAAGCACAACTAGCCTTCCATCATCCTTCAAAGGATTTGGATTCTTCAAAGCTTGAACACACGTGGTTCAACATACTTCACCAAATGGATCGAGGTCGAAATGCTCGCATCTATCTCCGCCAAGAACGTGCATCATTTTGTATGGCGAAGTATTGTGTATCGGTTCGACGTGTTGTACACAATAATAACTGATAACAACCGACAATTCATCGACCGGGGACTCCAATCTTTCTACGAGGACCTCGGTATCAAGTCAATAACAGACTCGGTCGAACACCCCTAAACCAATGGGCAGGTCGAGGCTGCAAACAAGGTCATTTTGAATGAGCTGAAGAAGCGACTCGGCAATGCAAAAGACTGATGGACCGAGGAACTACTAGAAGTCCTTTGGGAATATCGTTGTACCTCCAGACGTCCACACAAGAAACACCGTACGACCTAACGTACGAGACCAAAACAATGATTTCGGTTGAGGTAGGCGAGCCTACCATCCGAAGGCAACTATTTGACCTAACTCTGAATCAAAAGAGTCTCTCGGTTGGCCTGGATCTGATCAACAAGTTTCGCGATAAAAGCAAGATATGGGAGGCCACATGCAAGCTGCGAGCGACAAGGCACTACAACACGAAAGTTTGGCCGATGAGCTTTCAGAAGGGAGATCTAGTGTGGCAAATGAGAAGTGAAGCGAAGAGGAAAAAAAGCAAGTTCTCATCCAACTGGGAAGGACCCTTCTAGATCTGAGAGGTTCCAGTTGGGAGCGTACCACCTAGAGTGGCTGTCGAGAAAAATTGTACTAAGGACATGGAATGCCACGTACCTCAAGGTTCATTACAGTCAAGCAATAAAACTTACGCACTCTTTCCTCACCCAACCATTTTTTTTCTGAGGGTTTTGGTCGGACAGGTTTTAACGAGGCGTTTCTCCAACTGTTTAGCAATTTAAAGTCAAATTCATGCATCTTTCAACACTCGATTCGGTTTGGATGAAGCCTTAACTGACATACCTTTTCAATACTGCAAAAACTTTGGTTCGGTTTGGATGAAGCCTTAACCGACATACTTTGTTGATACTACAAAACCTCGGTTCGGATTTGATGAAGCCTTAACCGACATACCCTATCGATACTGCAAAACCTCGATTTGATCTGGATGAAGCCTTAACCGACATTTCCTATTGACACCAAAACGACTCGGTGCGACCAAGGATGTAGCCTTAAGCAACATATCCTACTGACACCTCGAAGACCCGGTTCAGTCTAGACGAAGCCTTAACGGACATACCTTGCCGATACTACAAAGACTTGGTATGGTCAAGGACGTAGCCTTAACCAGCACACCCTACTGATACCTTGAAGACTCGGTTCGGTCTGGATGAAGCCTTAACTGACATACCTTGCTGAAACCTTAAAACACGCACTGCAAACACAATCGAACCAATCACTTAACTTGTTCAAATTTCTTTGTTCATTTAAGTTATTCCGACCGATTACTTAACTTGTTCAATTAAGTTATTTCAACCGATTAAACAATTATTTATAAGAAAACAACTGTATCATATATGAAGAAAGCAAAGAGGAGGCCACACCTTGACCTCAAAGGAAAAGCAATAAAGGACAACATCCTGACAAAAGGAAACAAAAATTAAATCCTAAGACTCACTGGTCTTCATCTTCAGCATCCTTGGTCGGTGCAGTTGCACTGCGCTCTTCAAAGCCCTCACCTCAGCCCTCGACAAGATCCGACCCTCAAACACATCCATTTCAGGTTCGAAGTCGCCAGACGGTGGCGAACCGTTCTAGAGGACGTGGGCTTGGCGGAAGACCTGGAAAAAGATATGGCTAAGCATCACTAGAGTATCCTCAATGTTCCTATCCAGTTCCACCTCCACCGCCTTCTTCTCACCCTTCATCTTGGAGTTCTCAGCCTGTAGTACCGAGTTCTTGTTGTCCTACTCCTCTGCAACCTTCTTCAGTCAAGCAATCTCGACCGCATTCTTCGCAACCCTTCACTCGAGTTCAGCCGCTCGGCCTTGGGCGATCTTCTGCTCGGCGGCCTCCCGAGCAAGCTTCTCCACGTATTCAGTCTTGGCACGAGAGATTGCTTCAAGTTTCCCGAAGCTTCATCTAGCTCTTGCTCAAGCCGAGAGATCGTCTCCGCATGGTTGAACTAGTCCTTGGAACCCAAGTGGGCCAGGACGTGCTCGACATATCATCTTGATGTTGCCTTTGAGCAGGTCGTCCGAGGGGACAACCTGGATGAGCTCCTTCTTGGGGCGGTCAGACCAATCTTCACCCCCTTCAAAAATTGCAAATCACAACACCGATAGGGGTGACATTGAAACCTCTAGGGTGGTCTCGGCAGCAGGAGGGGGGAATGGTTGGTTGAAATCATCGTTCGGTGGAGAGTCGATGTTGATGGGCGCATGGCGTGGAGGAGCTGTCAGCATCGTACCATGGGAGCGAGTGGTTCTATCTATGTTACCACCCTCCCTTACCCTCTTTTTGCTCTTACCGGAGGGACCAACGTTCCCGGTTGGCCCCTTCCTGGAAGCCAAGGCCTCAATGCTTGGGCGATCTTTTCTCTGCACAACCCTTTCCTTGAAGGCATCGAGCAGGTCGTTCGATTGAGGAAAGTCCTTAGTCACTATATCTGCATAAATAAGAATAAAAATGTTAGTTGAAGGCTAGTCGTTTGACTGAGACTAGAGAAAACTAGCATACCCTTAAAAGCCACTTAATGAAGTGATGACGTGTACACAACTATCAACTGTCGTGTGGGAAGTTTTTGTGGGAGCTCGTCAAAGAGAGAGAGAATCTCTCCCTCCTTGGCACTCTAGGTCGGACGAGGCCACTCCTTGAACTTTTGAGACTTTCTAGTCCAGAACATAGGAAAACTTGACCGACCGACTTCTACAAAAAAGAATGGCACACCCTTCGGTCGAATGAAAACCATGAAGAATTTCTCTTTGAAATTTTTATATGAAGTATTGAAAGAACTAAAGAGAACATTACCCGACCGACTGATCAGTGAATGCCACAAAACAAGCTCGCCCGAGTGGGAGGTTGAATAACTCAGAAAGCACGAAGGAGTAGGATGAAAATGAAGAACGTTACAAATCAGGCGGAAGACCTAAATGGACGCCCATGTGTTTGGATGAAGCTGTGTGGGAGCCACGTTGAGCGCCTGAAGGACGTCCATCATGAAGTTATTAAAGGGTAAGGAAACGTGTAAGTTTGCGAACAGACACGAATACATATAGAAGAAGGGTACCTCGGTGGAAGACCGACCCAAACTTATGGCCTCAGTCAGCGAGTAAGGCTCAACGGAGATAAGGTTATTGCTAGTATCTGCCTTCAAAATTGGGACCCTGTCCAAAAAATTTGCAATAGAGGTCTCAATTCTAAAAGCAGAGGTGATATTAGTTACCTTAGGATCCACCCAATCAAGCTTCGGAGGGGAGATCAACTGCTCAGGGGAGCCCGATCGGTCGATAACACTGCCCGGGTCGTCCCCCCTGACCACATCTTCCACACAAAAAAAGCTCAATCGTGGAAGAGTTGGAAGAAGAAGATGAAGATGAAGGTGAAGAAGACGAAGGAGACGAAGACCGCATGGGACGGGGGGAATGGGGAGTCAAAGAAGAAGAGGTACGACGAGACAAAGAAGACATGACTAACCTTGTGAAACATGAAAGATAGCAACATAGGAGGACGAGGAGTGTTCGGGTCTCGGAGCAGATATCGGAACAGTAGCATACTGTCTCGGCACTGTTGGGACCACTATTTATAGCCCTCGAGTGTCTCGGGAGACGAAGCATCACAACCATCTCAACTGTTAGATCTTGTCGATCCAACGGTCCTTGTTGTTTAGTGCCCAAAAAACCCCTCAGTAATGCAACTCATGTCACGCGTACAAGCGTCACCTGACGTTACATCAGGCCTCGGGAACTCCAATCGTCACACCAAATCTCAGAAGCCCAACCGACACATTACTCTCAAGACTCTTCGGAGTAATCATCCTCGAGCCTGGGGGCAAGTGTACCGGTAAGGTTTGTACGACTAATGTCATGCCTCGGTCCCCATCACTGGGTCAACCAAGATCGTGACCCACATTAATGGGCATATCGACAACACAAATTCAATTACGCTTAAGCAGGATTAATCAAGTTAATCCGCGATTAAGAACTACGTAATGCATCCCTAAACGCGGTCCAACTCCCAAACCGGCCCAATAAGGAAAGCCCACCAAAGGTAATGTAAATAGCCCGCATTCCAAGGTCCACGTCATCATCTACACTGCTCTAACAACCGAGCATCGAACACCTTTACAGAGTTGAGTGTCGGAGTGCCTTCTACAGATACCCTCCAAGTCTGGACTACAAGAAGATCGAGAAGTGAAACGAGTAAAGAAGAGCTAGGAACTTGCGATGAAGAAAACTATAAAAGAAGAATCCTCTCAATAGTTTTTTTGACCTCAACCCAATAAAAACAACTTAAAATATCTATTTATGATCAATTTTAACTATATAAAAGAAATACTCATCTCACCCAATTAACAAAATAAAATAGCCGCCATTCACTGTCAACATTTAAAGGTTATTATTATTTTATTTTAACTTTGATTATATACTTCCTTTTCCTTTATATATATACAAGTAATGGAGAAAAATCTGCTTTAACTTATCCAACTACCAAAAAGATAAGTAAAGAAATATTTCGAACGTCTTTTAAATAAAATTATAAACATTTTATAAATTAAAATGAGATTATACAAATTAAAATTTTAAAAATAGTATATAAAATAACTTTAATAAATTAATTCGTAAATAAATTAATCCTAGTCCTAAGTTGTAAAAAAATTCAATTTGTTTTGTTTATAAAATCTTATATGAAAGTTCATCATTGTAAATAACAGAAAATGAATGAAATAAAAGGATAATGATCTATATGAAATATTGAGAAAAATGTTAAAGTACGTATATTTATTGTGTCCACATATTATAGCTAGAAGCCTAACATTTAAAATATCATAAGTTCCTTTCCTATATCTTGGTACAATGTTGACTTTTTCACACCATCAGAATACAAATCCACCAAAACTTCTTACAGATTCGATTCATTAGTTTCTTGTAGTTTCTACATACATTTCTCATCAGCAACAACTTCATCGTTGTTTACTTTTCAACTCCTCACTGCTATATATATATGTACTTTTCAACTCCTCACTGCTATATATAAATTTCGATTTTAGATAAATCTATTTAAATAAACTTAAAAATAATATAATAATTATAAATTAGATTTTTTAATTTGAATTTGAATTTTTTACCCATAAATGGAGAATGACAAGAATTGATAAAAGCGTGTAGATACATGTTTTTTTATTTCAAGGTGAATGAAAACACATTTTTGTATTATTTTAAATTTTTAGATTCTTCTTTATATTTTAACCAAGTAGTTTCAAATCCACATCCGACTCAACTAGTGACTAATAGTGTTAACTTTATAACTAATTTTAAAGTTATATTTAGAATTGTTTTTCATTAATTAATAAATAATACATTAAATATAGAAATAAACGTAATGTACACATTTAATATATACTAGAATATAACAGTTATAAATTAAATTTGGATAATTGGTAAGTTTAAACTTTATTTATGTTAAACAAATTATTCAAACTTCTTAATGTTAATTAATATTAATTAGGTTTTAATGGATTATATGAAGCAACCGTTGCTATAAATTAAGTTCTCATAACCTTTTCTTAATCGTCAATATTATTGTACTTGCCGGTTGACTCTTAGAACTGGTTGTGATTCTGTCAGCCTCTACTGGACTTGCTCTTTCCCTGGGATGTTGGAACGCGACTCTCCGTTTCAAACAGAGAGGGCCCTACCTGTTGTTTGTACTCTGACGATCAAGTCAGTACTGGACTCAAAAACAATGAGTAAATAAACAACTAGTTTTAGTCTTAGAAACGATGTACCTTTCTTTATCGTCAATATTTATAACTATGTAGTGTAAAGAGGATTCCTTTAAATAACCATTGTTTGATATACATAATTTTTTTCTGATTTTATCCTTATTTAATATATCTCATTTTATTAGTACAATGGAGTATTTTTTTCATTTCATATGAATTAATTAAAAAATATAATTATTTTTTAATTTTTAAATTAATATTTATCGATAGTTTTTATATGCAAAGTAACTCTCTACTCTTCCCTTGATTCCTTATTTTAAGGCAACATCGGAAAGAAACAAAGAAAGAGCATACTCTCAGCACACACCAAATCTCACATATCAAATAAAATAACCTTAATTTTCAATCACTCTTTCCACTCGATTTCAAGCAACTCTATTCTTTGGTAAAATCATTATACTTTTGTATCTACCATCAAGTGAATCCTAACCCTTAACGTAAACATCATCACATCCTTCAATCTCAAAACTACCAATGAAAGAAGAGAAAAAACTCGAGGAAGAAGAGAAACTCAAACCAAAAAGAAGAAGAAAAAGAGGTTGATTAATCAATTCATCATTTTTATTTTACATGTTATTTTTTCTTTTTAATTTTGACTCATCCAAAATTATTTTTGTATATATGTTAAATTTCTATCATAATGAAAATTGAGTAGAAGAGAAAAATGCGGATACATGTGTAAGTTAAAACACGATTAAACATGATTATGTACGCATACAATAATGTTCACATACAGATCTTATCATATTATGATTCTCACACAATCATACAATCAAGAAGGAATAGGCACTTTACCTTGATCCATGAGTGATCCAACTTGAGCAATTACTTTATCACCTTTGTCCCAATCTATCTCTTAGCAATTCTGTTCTTGTCACACACTTTCGTGATGACTAACCGTGAGACAACTATTATTTGCAGAGACAGAACCCTATAGCCTTTAGTTCCCAATCTCCATCAGATGTAGGTTTTCATTAGGTATATCATCAGATATATATTTCTCACGTTAACCAATGGGCCCTTTATTCTATTATTATTATTAAATCATATTTGAGACCAAAGCCCAAACTCTAAGTCATGTGAGTCACTTTATAGAAATTAATTTACATAATTTCTTACATTCTCCCACTTGACTCATATGAGTTATAATACTTTCATGATTTAATAATTACATAAATGCACATTTAAAAGGCCTTACATAAATTGATTCTATCATTAATCAAAATCAAGGATACAGAAATAATAAGGTTACATGTCATTTCAATCAACACATTTCCTTCCATGTACTACTATATCATTCTTTCTCCTTAATATGACTTTATAGTGAAAAATCCACAATAGGTTCAAACATAATGTCATTTTTCATCAATAACAACATAATTTGTTTTTCACAAGTAGTTATAAAGATGACCAAGGAACCAAAAGACAAAGCACATGGTGAGTAGTCATCTCAGCAAACAATTCCAGAGGAGATGGACATAAACCAGATGATCTAGATTAAGGAGAGAGGACGCCTGAGGTCCAAGCCCAATCTGAGGCCCAAGCACAACCTATGATTACATCTTCCACCATGCCTTAGAGAATAACTATGAGCAAGGCACTAGCATTAGGAGATGAACATCAATTGATGTCTCTTTTTGTAATATCTTTATAATAGATTTAAAACAGAACATAAAAGGGAAGTATGAATAGGAGTATAAGACTAATGAGGAAGTAGTAGAAAAGTCACACTTTCCATAGAGTATGTGACTTGTTTGGGACGACATTTCAAAATGCCTTTTCATTTGCTTCTTCCCACTTTTGCCTTTTGAATGATCAGGCATTTACACTATATATAGAGGTGTTTGGCTCTTGTAAAGACACATTGAATTTGAAGTAAAGTTACTCTTCTCAAATTGAGTGATTATTTGTGAGACTTGTTCTCCTTTTCCTAGTCTTATCTTGTGAGTCTTTGGGAGTTCTCAAGTGACGATTGTTAGAAAGAATGGTTTTAAACTAGAGGGGGGGGTGGTGAATGGTTTAAAGAGGGTTTTCGAAAACTTTTAAACCAAGAATGAAATTACTTCGAGAAACACTTGAATCAAAATTCAGTTTGCCAAAACACAAAGCAAATAAGCACAGAACCAGAAAAATAATCGGTTGTTTCGTAGAAACAATCGGTTGTTTATACCAGTTCACAAATATAAAAACTGAATATAAAGAGATTAAGGACAGAGAGAATGCGCACAGAGGTTTATACTGATTCACTCTTAACCAAGAGCTACATCCAGTCTTCCCAGAAACCACTAGGGAATCCACTAAGCAATCAACCCTAGATTACTTACAACACAACCAAAGAAGTGACCTTGATCCCCTTAAGACACACACTTCCTTTGGTCCAGCACAACACCACTAAGAATGCTGATCTTGATCCCATCAAGAACACACAGAACTTCTCAGCTATACACACAGAGTTTCTTTCAAAGTACAAAGGATTACACTTGTTACAGAAAAGATCTGAAATCAATACAAGATGAAAATCCTATCTCACACTCTTTGATCAATGCAATCTCTAAGCAAATCTCAACTTTTTCAAAAGCTCAATCTGTGAAAAAATCAAATATGTTTTTTTTGTGTGTTTAAAACAAAGTTGTTTGTTGCATAATCTTAACAAACTATTAATTGCATTTAAAGATTGGTCAAAACATTAAAAACTGGAGCGTAAACAATTGTAAAAACATTTAATGCTCAGTCAAAGCACAAAACAGTTTTTTGTTATGGTCCCAAAACTGACAATTGGTTGTTTCCACGAATCAATCGGTTGTTTTGGTTTGACAGCAAGTCAACCATCAAAAACAGTTTTCAACCTTTCTAAAAACACCTAAGTATAAAACAATTGGTTGTTTCGACAAAACAACAGGTTGTTTTTCACTTAGTTTGAACACTTTTCAATTAAAAGGTTCGAGAATGCTTCTGCTTTGGATTCAATCAAGAGTGGATATATATAATTAATCTACCCCAGATCCTATCTAAAGACAGCTCAGCAACAACAAGCACATCCCGCCTTTCATCAACCTTCAAAGGGTTTAGATTCTTCAAAGCTTGAACACACTTGATTCAACAACGACAACCTTCACTCATCTTGGAGTCTATTCACCTTCCAAGTGGCATATTCCTCTTCCCTTGCTTCAACCACATAAGTTTTCCAACTTTTCATCTTTTTCTTCCATTTCCATTCCATATCAAATTCTAAAACATATCTTTTTCATTTGTTTTTTATTTCACTCGGTAGAATGTTGTTGTTTCTTGATTCTAATCGGTTGAATGTGTTTGTTGCATGTTTCAATCGGTTTATCTTCTTTAGAATGTGTTTTAATCGGTTCATTTCTTGTTTTTCTAATTCTAATCGGTTCAATCTTCTTGTTGTTGTTTTTAATTGTTTAATTTGTTCTTGTTCTTGTGTTCATAAATCTGTATCTTGTTTTGCATCCATTCACCATAGTTGCTTAAGAATCTTGATCCTAATTCTAAAAAGTGTCATCCAATGAATCAACCTAAAATCAACTCACATCATGTGGTATCATGAGCTATGGTTTTGTTCATCTTTTGAGTTGATTTGGCACTTTTAATTCAAGCAATTTACATTCAAGTACCTTTACTTTCAAGTACCTTTACATTATTCTTCTTTAAATTCAAGTACCTTTACTTTCTTGTCATTACATTCTTGTTTTTAATTTTCCAGCACCTTTACCTTTATTTCATTGCAAAAAAAATTTATCTTGTTATATTCATTGCATTTTTCGTTTTGAATATGTTCCTTGTTGTGCCTTTTCATTGATCTTGCTTTTTACTTTGTGTCATATGTTCTTTAGTGTTCTAGGTGTTATTACTTTGATTCTTCTTGCTTACTTTTAATTCTGAACTTTACAATTCAATTAGAAATGTGTTTTAGTAAAAGTTAATGTTAAGTTCCAAACATATGATTGCAAGATTTCAATTATCTTGAATCCACTAAATTTTTTGTGGAAAATTGAATGTTCTTGACACTTTGTATGATGCAATTAGGATAAAAAAAACATCAAGGATTTGTATTAAAAGAACAAAAAATAGTACCATATTTTTCTACAAAAAATAATAGTGAGCCTTTTGATGTTAATTCTTTACAGCAAAGGTTGCTTGGTTCCAAAACTGTCACGAATTCACATAAAAGTGACATTAAAAACAGCAAAGCATTTGTTTCTGTATTGGCCAGACCTCAGACATCGGCTGCATAGATCGCCATCAGACGTGGCATCGGACCTCGGTGGTCCGGTCACATTAATGGGCCACGTAGGTGGGCCCCAGAAATAATAATGAGTTATTACCCAGATGTAAGAAGGATCTAAGTCACAGGAGAAGTTCATGCATGTGGTGTGTATAGTGCGTTCATGTCTAGCACAAGTAAATAATCCTTGGAGGCACTAAGGCCCGTTAGGGTTAGGGTTTCCAAGGATAGACTGCATGCATGACACGTAAATACTTAGGGCATTCATAGAACAGATGGCCCCGCAACGTTGGTACATGAGTTGGTACCCTGGCGGCCATACTGTTTAGGAAAGGGAAGTCCTGTGTCGCGGCTACGCCAAGCTAGTGCAGCACGTCATAGTATGCCTCACCAGTAAACCCAATTCCACTAAAGGAAAGATCCTCGTGGGATAGGGAGTTGACCTAGATATAACCTATATAAAGGGTGGAAAGAACCCTAGACAGGTACGCCATTTCTAAGACTGAAATTGCTTTACATACTTTACTATTTCTTAGCCCAGTACTGACTTGATCGTCGGAGTGCAATCAACAGGTATGACCCCCTCTGCTTCAACGGAGCCACTCTCAACCGCCCAAGGAGAGAGAAAAAACCACCAGGAAATAGGAGGAGCCACCATCTGCCTATGAAGTCAACGACGGCTGAGTCCACCGGCGAGAACAGTTTCTAAAGGCATCTTGCTTATATTTTGTTTAGAAATTCATTTTTTCACTTTTATGGATTCAACTTGATTAACAAATTGCTTTCTACTTTGTGGAATTTTGTATCCTTTTGCTTTAGCATTTTTCTAGTTCAAAATGTATCATAGTTAAATGTTTAGTAAGATTCTTCGAGTCTTCTTTTGTGTTTTTCTTGCTTGTCTTCTATTCCAAGTTTTGTCATATCTCTTTTTTAACTTTGGTTTAGCCTTTCTTGTTTTATACTTTTCTTAATTGTCTTCTCTTCTTCCCTAAAAGTTTTGTGGTAATTTGACTTTGGGCAAGTGTGGTTTGCTTTGGCATCTTTCACTTGAGAATTATCCAATCCACAAGTGAGACCTTGGTTAAGGAAAGAAAATTTTTCTTTGAGTGCTTCTTTCCTTTTCTTCATTTTGTCGTGAGCATATTGTTACTCTAACTTGTTTTCTTTAATTGTTTGCTCATTGTGTTTTGTGTTTGTTTGTTAATATGGATCATCTTTCAAGTGGTGAATGCTCAAAACCTCATTCTCCTAAAAAAGCTATTCTAATTGGAGAATTGAAGGAGGCTAAAAGAACCAAGGAGGAGGAAATGAGACAAATGGAGGAAAGACTCCAAAGATTGGAAATGATGAATGAAAGACCCCAAAGAAAAAGGAGGCACCATCATAGATATGATTCAAGAAGTTCTCAAAATTCTCAAGGATATGAAGAAGAAGCCGAATGGGGGAGGCACCAATATGATGATAACGCCAAAATGTGGCAAAGCCTTTTCTACCTTATGTAAAATTGCCTAGTTTTAGTGGAGAATGTGATCCTAATGTGTATTTAGGTTGGGAGGCTAAAGTAGAACAAATTTTTAATGTACATGAGGTCCAAAATGACCAAAAAGTTAGGTTAGCCTCCTTGGAATTTATGGACTATGCCATGCAATGGTGGCACAAAACTCTCATGGACATTGGGCTAAACAAGAACCAACTGTGGTTTCTTGGGAGGATTTAAAAGAATCCATGCGCGCTAGATTTGTTCCTCCGCACTATAGGAAAAACCTTTAGTTGAAACTCCAAAGGTTTCATCAAGGCACGCTAAGTGTGGATGCTTATTTTAAAGAGCTTGAAACGATGTTGCTTAAGATTAATATGCATGAAAGTGAAAAGTCCAAGATGGCTAGGTTTGTAAGTGGCTTAAGAAGAGATATCCAAGATGTAGTAGAATTGTATGAATATTCCTCTTTAGAAAAATTGGTTCACCTTGCCATCAAGGTAGAATCCCAATTTCTAAAGAACTTCTTTTAAAAAATCTCACAATGATGGCTTTTACCACTCTTCTTGGAAAAACAAAAACAAAACTTCTTCAAAATTTCCTTCAAATTTTAAAGAGTCCACTAACAAAACTAGAGATTATAAACGTCACCTTTTAATACTAAATCTCCAACTAAAACTTCAAATAGAAAATGCTTTAAATGTTTAGGCTATGGTCACATTGCTTTTAATTTTCCTTCTAAGCGAAACATGATGGTGCATGAAGGGGTAGTTGTTAGTGATCATAGTTCCCAACACTCTAAGTCTCCCAATACCTCTAGATCCTCAAGTGAAAATGAGAGTGAGATACCTTGTGAAGGAGACTTATTGGTGGTGAGACGAATGCCAGGCCAAGTTTTGAAACCCTTTGATGAAAGTCAAAGAGAAAATATTTTTCATACTAGATGTATCATCAATGATAAGTTGTGTTCTTTAAAAGTGGATGGGGCTAGTTGTGAAAATGTGGCTAGCACAAGAGTAGTAGATAAACTTGGCTTGTCTACTATCTCTCGTGCCAAGCCCTATAAGCTTCAATGGCTAAGTGAAGAAGGGGAGATCGTAGTAAATAAACAAGTCCTCATAGCCTTTTCCATTGGCAAGTATAAGGATGAGGTCTTGTGTGATGTTGTACATATGGAAGTCACTCACATTCTTTTAGGTAGGCCATGAAAATTTGATAGAAAAACAATTCATGATGGCTTTACCAACAAAATTTCTTTTAACTTCCATGGGCATAAGGTCACACTCAAGTCTCTTTCACCAAAGGAAGTCCATGAGGACCAAATTAAGATGAATGAAAAGAGAGATATCGAAAAAGAAAAAAGGAATTCAAAGATAAGCCTTCTCATTTCCCACCAAGAGGTAAAAAAGGTAATGATATCCCAAAAGAATATGTTTATAGCTATTCCTAAGACCCTTGAGAATGAGTTAGTGTTGGATAGTCCTCATTGTTTGGCAAATTTGGTAAAGAAATTTAATGATGTTTTTCAAGACCCTCCAAAGAGATTGCCTCCTATAAGGGGCATTGAGCAGCAAATAGATTTTGTTCCCGTGCTTCTTTACCAAATAGGCATGCCTATAGGACCAATGCAACCGAGGCAAAAGAAATTCAACAACAAGTAGAGGGTTTAATTGCTAAGGGGTGGGTACAAGATAGCATGAGCCCATGTGTTATGCCTATAATCCTTGTCCCTAAAAAGGATGGGACATGGAGGATGTCTACGGATTGTCGCGCTATAAATAACATAACCATCAAGTATAGGCATCCCATCCTAAGATTAGATGACTTGTTGGATGAATTACATGGGTCTAAAATATTTTCCAAAATTGATCTTAAGAATGATTACAATCAAATTCATATTAAATCGGGGGATAAATGGAAAACCGCTTTTAAGACCAAATTTGGTTTATATGAGTGGTTAGTCATGCCTTTTGACTTGACTATGCTCCTAGTACCTTCATGCGACTCATGCACCATGTTCTTGGACCTTTCATTGGCCAATTTGTAGTAGTTTATTTTGATGACATACTTATCTATAGCTTGTCTTTAAAAGATCATGACTCACATGTTAGGCAAGTCTTAGAAACTCTTAGGAAGGAAAGTTTGTATGTTAATCATGCTAAGTGTATGTTTGCCTTAGATCATATAGACTTCCTAGGGTTTGTGGTAAGTTTTAAAGGGGTGCATGTAGACAAAGAAAAGGTTGCAACAATTCAACATTGGCCAACACCCACCAATGTTAATGAGGTACAAAGTTTTCATGGACTTGATAGCTTTTATGGGCGGTTTGTGCAAAACTTCAATACCATTGTCGCACCTCTAAATGTTATAGTAAAGAAGGATGTGGAATTCAAGTGGGGACAAGACCAAATTCATGCTTTTGAAACTGTAAAAGAAAAATTGACTAAGGCCCCCATTTTAGCCCTTCCTAACTTTACTCAAACATTTGAAATAGAATGTGATGCTTCTAATATAGGCATTGGGGTTGTTCTCCTTCAAGAGGGCCACCCCATAGCTTATTTTAGTGAGAAACTCAAGGGGAGTCATCTCAACTACTCCACCTATGATAAAAAACATTATGCTCTTGTAAGAGCCTTGCAAAATTGGCAACATTATCTTTTTCCAAAGGAGTTTATGATACATAGTGATCATGAATCCTTTAAATATTTGAAAAGCCAAAACAAGCTTAACAAGATACATGCCAAGTGGGTGGAGTTCCTTGAGCAATTTCCTTATGTAATCAAACATAAGCAAGGTAAAATAAATGTGGTTGTCGATGCTCTTTCTAGACAATATACCTTGTTAAATGTTTTGAATGTTCAATACTTAGGTTTTTATCTCATAAAGGAACTTTATAATGATGACATTGATTTCTCTCTTATCTATCAAGAGTGTTCCAAAGGAGGACACAAGGACTTTTTCATACATAATGGTTTCCTTTTCAAAGGAAAAAGACTTTGTGTTCCCCAAGGATCTTTTAAGACAATATCTTGTTATAGAAGCACAAGAGGGAGGACTTGTGGGACACTTTAGGGTAGCTAAAACTTTAGATACATTGCATGAACATTTATTTTGGCCACACATGCGCTAATTCGTACATAACTTCTATGATAAATGCATAGCATGTAGGAAGGCTAAATCTAAAGTGCAACCCCATGGTTTATATACCCCTATTCCTTTCTCAACAATGCCTTAGGTAGATATTTCTATGGATTTTATCTTAGGTCTTCCCAAGATATCGAAGGGTATGGATTCTATCTTCGTGGTAGTTAACCGTTCTTTTAAAATGGCTCACCTTATTCCATGCCACAAAGTAGATGATTCTTGTTTTATTGCAAATCTCTTCTTTAAGGAAGTAGTTCGTTTGCATGGGCTTCCTAGAAGTATTGTGTCCGACAGAGATTTAAAGTTCTTAATCCATTTTTTGAGGACTTTATAGGGAGAACTTGGCACTAAACTCTTGTTTTCTACTGCTTGCCACCCCCAAGCTGATGGTCAAACTGAGGTGGTTAATAGAACTTTGGGTCAAATGTTAAGATGCCTTATTTTTGGGAACCCAAGGGTATGGGAAAATTTACTACCTCATATTGAATTTGCTTATAATAGAGTAGTAAATTCTACCACTGCCCATACTTCTTTTGAGGTTGTTTATGGGTTTAATCCCCTCACATCCCTTGAACTTCTTCCAATTCATGTACTTGATGAGGTGTTGTGCAAGGATAGTTTTGAAAAGGCTTCTTTTATTAAAGACTTGCACATTCACATCAAGCTGCAAATTGAAAGAAAGGTCGGCAAGTATGTTGAACTTGCCAACAAAAGGCGCAAGGCATTAATCTTTGAACCCGGGGATTGGGTTTGGCTACACTTGAGGAAGGATAGATTCCCTACTCAAAGGAAGTCCAAGCTTATGCCACGTAGTGATGACCCTTTTCAAGTCATAAAAAAGGTTAATGATAATGCCTATGAGTTAGATATGCCTAATACATACCTTGGTAGTCATTCTTTTAATATTAGTGATCTAACTCCTTTCTCTACAGGTCTTCAAAATTCGTGGACGAATTCTCTCTCACCCGAGGAGCATGATGTAGACCAAGGAGAGAGGACGCCTGAGGTCCAAGCCCAACAAACCCAAGCCCAATTTGAGGCCCAAGCACAACCTATGATTACATCTTCCACCATGCCTCAGAGAATTACTATAAGCAAGGCACTAGCATTAGGAGATGATCATCAATCGATGTCTCTTTTTGTAATATCTTTAGAATAGATTTAAAACAGAACATAAAAGGGAAGTATGAATAGGAGTATAGGACTAATGAGGAAGTAGTAGAAAAGTCACACTTTCCATAGAGTATGTGACTTGTTTGGGACGACATTTCAAAATGCCTTTTCATTCGCTTCTTCCCACTTTTGCCTTTTTTATGACCGACCCTTTACACTATATATAGAGGTGTTTGGCTCTTGTAAAGACACATTGAATTTGAAGTAAAGTTACTCTTCTCAAATTGAGTGAGAATTTGTGAGACTTGTTCTCCTTTTCCTAGTCTTATCTTTTGAGTCTTTGGGAGCTCTCAAGTGGTGACTACCTTCACTCATCTTGGAGTCTATTCACCTTCCAAGTGGCATGTTCCTCTTCCCTTGCTTCAACCACATAAGTTTTCCAACTTTTCATCTTCTTCTTCCATTTCCATTCCATATCCAATTCTAAAACATATCTTGTTCATTTGTTCTTGATTTCAATCAGTAGAATGTTGTTGTTTCTTGATTATAATCGGTTGAATGTGTTCGTTGGATGTTTCAATTGGTTCATTGTCTTGTTTTTCTAATTCTAATTAGTTCAATCTTCTTGTTGTTGTTTTTAATTGTTTAATTTTTTCTTGTTCTTGTGTTCATAAATATGTATCTTGTTTTGCATCCATTCACCATAATTGCTTAAGAATCTTGATCCTAATTCAAAAAAGTGTCATCTAATCAATCAACCTAAAATCAACTCACATCACTAGAGCACCAATTGTTCTTCCTTCTGGTCTTCTTAAAAGATAAAATATGTTGTAAATAATTTGGACTCACTTTAGGGGTCCAAATACCAGAGATAGGCTAGAATAAGGTACATTTAGCATAATAGGGGTGTAGTTAGCATTTTAGTTTGTTCCTAGACCTTTAGGAAGGAATTTTGACCTAGTATTGTTGAAAAAAAGCTTTGATGACTCCAAATCTCCATGGATTGCTTGAAGGTTGATTGTAGCTTATTTGGGTGTGTTCTGGGGTAGTTTCAATTTGTTAATTTACTCTTAGTTTGAATCCAAAAGATGGTTTAATTCAAATCTTTCTAAAAGATTGTTTTATGAAGAAGTAGAAAAATAACCATTTGTTTTATCGCTTCAATCGGTTGTTTCATACTTATGTTTTTGAAATTGGTTTTGGTTGATTTGAACTTGGTTGACTTTGCTATCAAACCAATTCAATCGGTTGTTTCGACAAACCAACCGACTGTTTTGTTTAACTGCCTTAAAAGATTTCTGTTAAGTTTGTTAAATCTACTTTAAATGATTTGGAATTGATTTGGCTTTTATAATAAATTTTTTTAACTGCTAATTGGAGTATAAATGTTCTATTATACGCTCCTACCAGACAAGGTTAAAAATCAGTTTTTGAAATCAAGTTTTCTCCAAGATTGCTCAAGGCTTTGGATATTTCTCTAAGAGTGAAGTAGGACTTGTTGTGTACTTTGATTTGATTTGTACCAGGTGTGATCAATCCTATTTCTTCTTGATTTCTCATTTTGTAAGAACAGTTGTTCACAGAGTCAGAGGGTGTTCTGATATGTGGTGTGATTGTGGTGTGCCAAAGGAATTGTGTGTCCTTGAGGAAATCAAGATCACTTCTTTGGTGGTTGTATGTTTGTAATCTGGTTTTTCATTATTTAGTGGATACCCAAAGGTTTCTGGGAAGTGGATGTACCTCTTGGTATAAGAGTGAACCAATATAAAATTGCTTGTGTGATTCTTTCTCCTCTTATCTCTTGTATATCTGTTTTAGTTGTTTTTACACTCTGTTGAATTTCTGGAATTTAACTAAAATTGTTTTCTATCTTGTGTTCTTTGATTCCTTTGGCTATGATTCTTCTTTGACTTTCTTCATACCTTCAAATTTTCAAAAAACGTTTGAAAACAATTCACCCTCCTCTTGTTTAAGGCTTACAATTGTAACAATTGACATCAAGAGCTAGGTTCTTGAAAGATATTCAAGTTGATCAAAAGTTCTGAATTGATGGTTGATAAACTGCCTTTTGGGGAAGGTGCTTCTATAAATAGACCACCATTGTTTTTTGGTGTGAACTACCAATTTTGGAAGGTACGAATGAAAATCTTTGTTGAATCTATTGACAAAGGTATTTGGAATGCAATTAAAAATGGACCTTTTATTCCCATGGATGAAGATGAAAAAGTTATTTCAGAAAAACCTTGGTCTCAATGGACTGAGCAAGAAAGTAAGAAAGCTCAATATGATTGCATTGCTAAAAACATTATCACATTTGCTTTAAGCTTTGATGAGTTTTTCAGGGTATCTCAATGTGAGTCTGCAAAGGAAATGTGGGACACTCTTGAAGTGACTCATGAAGGGACAAATGATGTGAAAAAGGCAAGAAAGCATACTCTGATACACGAGTATGAGATGTTTAAAATGCTGAAGGGTGAAACCATTGTTGAAGTGCAAAAACGATTTACCCATATAGTAAATCATCTTATGAGTCTTGGGAAAACTTTTGATAAAGAGGAACTCAGCATCAAAGTTAAACAACCGATTGTTTCTGCAAAACAACTGGTTGAATTTCTGCAGTAGGATGAATTACCCCAAGAATGGAGAATTCCGAGAGATCTTTTTGTGGAGAACATTATTGGGTAGATTCATAAAGGTTTGTCTACCTAAAGAATTGTCTCAAACTACTGCAAGCACATGGCATTTGTCTCTCAATTTGAGCTTAAGACAATTAGTGAAGCTCTTAAGAATGATGGCTTGTGTAAAGAGTTTGTGGCAGCTATGCAGGGGGAGTTTGAGATGTTAATGATGGGTGAGTTGTCTTTCTTCTTGGGATTACAAGTCAAGCAAACTAAGGATGGCATTTTTCTATGTCAATCTAAGTATTGCAAAGAGATTCTCAAAAAGTTTGAGATGGAAAATTGTAAAGCTGCAACAACACCCATGTCTATAAGATGCTACATGAGTGCTGATTAGGCTGGAAAAGCAGTGGATCAAACTAATACATGGGGTTGATTGAATCCTTGCTTTATCTAACTGCAAGTAGGCCTGATATCATGTTTGTTGTTTGTCTTTGTGCAAGATTTCAATCTAGTCCAAGGGAATCTCATTTTAAAGCTGCCAAGAGAATCCTGAAATATCTAAAAGGAACAACATTTGTGGTTTGATTGTTGTTTTGATTGCCGTTTTTAATTATTTTAATTGCTTATATATAGTTGTGCAACAAACTCTATTTTTCTCTCCTACTTCACTGGTTTTTCACACTGATTTTGTGTTTCTCTTTATGAAAATCACATAGTGGTAGTTGGTTCAGTAGTATAAGAGATTTTGGATGGAATTGCTCTCTCATACTGTTGTTTGGATTGTTTTGCAGGTACCTTCTGTTGAACAAGATGCTTTTATGTCTCCAAATCCAAGAGGAAAGCTTGAAGACCTTGCTGCTGGGTGTATGTGTGTTGTCTAGTTATTTGAAACTTGTTAATTCACTCCTTAAGATGATCCAAGTTCATTTGAATCTTTAACCTTTTGAAAAGATGTGTTTTCTAAAAAGCTATCAAAATTTCAACAGGTTTTTTTTTCAAAACAACAGGTTGTTTTACCATAGCAGTTTTTGAAAAACTTGGTTGACTTTGCTGCAAACCAAAACAATCGATTGTTTCGACAAAACAACTGATTGTTTTCCTGAAAACCTTAACAGAATTCTGTTAAGCGGTTTTAATATGTTTTAAATGATCCTAACTAACTTGGCTCCTTTATTAAATGCTTTTGACCACTTGGTTGGTCTATATAAAGGTGGTTTTACGCTCCTAATCTTGGAGTAACAGAAAGAGTTTATCAAAACAGTTTTTCCAAGATTTGAAAGAGCTTTGGATCATTCTTAAGTGTGTGGAATAGGATTAGGTTGTAATTCTGAACTTTAAGCTTTGTAATACCAGGTGTATTCTATTCTTTTCTTCCTTGATTACTATATTTTTGTAGTTGTGTTGCCAAGGAGTGTTGTGTGTTCTTCAGGTGTTCAAGATCAACATTCTTGGTGTGGTTTGCCAAAGGTAGTGTGTTTCTTGAGGGGTTCAAGGTCACTACTTTGGTGTGTGGTGTGTGTAATCTGGTTTTGATTGCATAGTGGAATACCCAGTGGTTTCTGGGGACTGGATGTAGCTCTTGGTGTAAGAGTGAACCAGTATAAATTGCTTGCGTGCTTATCTCTTACCCTTAACTCTTTAAATTCTGTTTTTAAGTTGTTTTTATAAACTACTGATAAAAACAACCGATTGTTTTGATAAAACAACCGATTGTTTTTCTGATATCATCTTAAAACAGTTTTGGGTACTTGTTTCCTTGATTCTTTTCTCTGTAATTCAGCATTGATTTTCATTATACCTTCAAAGTTTGCGAAAATCCCTCTTAAATAATTCACCCCCCCCCCCCTCGTTTAAGGCCATATATTCTAACAATTGGTATCAAGAGCTTGGTTCTTTAAAGACATTCAAGTTTTGATCCTAAATCTTTTTCTTCTATGGCTGAAAAACTACCTTTTGGGGAGGGTGCCTCAATTAACAGGCCACCTCTGTTTTATGGACTGAATTATCAATTATGGAAGGTTAGAATGAAATTCTTTGTTGAATCTATAGATAGAAAAATCTAGAATGTTATTACAAATAACTATCTCATGCCTATATCTGAAAATGTTTCTAATGAACATCATTGCATCTGCACTTGATTCTAATGAATTGCTCAAGGTTTCAAAATGTAGTTCTTCCAAAGAAATGTGGAATACCCTTAAAGAGTATCACAAGAATCCAAGGAGTGCCTTGATGGACAAAGAAGAATCTTCTGCTGAATCTTTCTCTTTAGAATCCAGAAAGAAGGTTTCTCTTATGACAAAAGAAGAATCTAGATCACGTCAAGCTGCTGGGAACAAAAACTGTCAATACTCAAGTGATGAGAGTGAAGAGGAAACGTTTAGGTTGTTGTTTAAGAAATTCAGCAAGTTCCTAAATAAGAGAAACAACAAAAGTGATTCATCCAACAGGTATGATAACAAGAAACCTACTGAGTTTAACACTAACAAATATACATGCTTTGGATGTGGTGAACAGGGTCATATTAAAACTGAATGTCCCAACAAAGAGAGGAAAAACTTCAAGAAGCATGAGAAGAAAGGAAAATCAAGAAGAGCTTATAATGATGACTCATCGAGCTCCTCTTCAAGTGATGAAGAAGAAGCTAATTTATGTCTAATGACAAGACAAGAAAGTGACACAAGCAGTGTAAGTTCAAGCACTTCTATTAATTTTGAGAATTATAGTCAACTTCTTGAGGCCTTCAATAAGACTCATGAAGAAGCTAATAGGTTGGCCCTTTTGATATGAGTTGGATTGACACTAACAAGATACATAACAAATAAGGAGGCTTAAGGTCATCTCAATGGAGGATAATGCCATCCAAGAGAGAAGCCAAACTCATTGAACAATGAGTGCCATGTCCTTATCACAAACACTTGGCAGAATTGAAAGGAAAGCAAGAACAAATCAAGAACACAAATAGAAACACAAATGCTACATGTAATATATCAAACTGGACATAGTTGAATCTAGAACAAGTTGCACCGATTGAAAACACCAAATGAATAAGATGAACCGAACAAAATCTTAAGACAGCACATAGAACACAAAATAATCGGTGAAAAAGATGAAGAACACTTGAAGAACTCTAGATTATGAATGAAAACAGCAAGCAGATGAAAGAAATGGAGCTTAGATGGTTGAAGAACCGGCTGGAATGGATTAGGAGAATGAGACTATGCTAAGGAGATCAAAATCTCACAAAAGGCTCTCTCAAAATTGTTAGAAAGGATGGCTTTAAACTAGAGGGCGGGGTGAATTGAAACTGAATTAAAACTGAATTAAAGAGTTAGAGATAGAGAGATTGTACACAGATGTTTATACTGGTTCACTCCAAACCCAGAGCTACATCCAGTCTTCTCAGAACCCTGAGGAAATCCATTAAGCAATCACAACTTGATCACTTACACAACAACCAAGAGAATGACCTTGAACACCTCAAGAAACACACTATCCTTAGCCAACACAACAACACCAAGATTGTTGATCTTGATCCCCTCAAGAACACACAGCCAATCTTAGCAAACACAGAAACGAAACTTGTTTTACAGAGAACAAAGATTACACTTGTTACAGAAGATAATCTGAAATCAATACAAGAAGAATCCTATTCCAAAAACTTTTGATCAATCACAAACTCTTAGCAATCTCAGCTCTTTGAAAAACTCAAAAACTCTTAGTGAAAACTTGTCAAAGATTAATTCTTAACTCTGTTATTCTGAATTTATTCAAAGATGTAGTTTGTTATCAAATCTTAACAAACTCTTAAATTGCATTAAAAGATTGGTCAAAGCATTTAATGACTGGAGCGTAAGCAGTTAAATCATTTAAAGCTCAGTAAAAAATAAAACAGTTTTTCTGTTATGGTCCCAAAACAAACAATCGGTTGTTTCCTCGAATCAATCGGTTGTTTTGGTTCTTAACAGTTCAACCATTTGAAAAACAGTTTTCAATCTTTTTCTCAAAACACCTAAGTATAAACAATCGGTTGTTTCGACAAAACAATCGGTTGTTTTAACTTAGTTTGAAAACATTTTACTTTCACAAAGATTGAGATGCTTATGCTTTAGATTTAATCATAGGGTGGATTACAAAACTCAAACTACCCCAAAACTATACTAAACCAGCACAGCAACACCAAACACAACTAAGGCTTCAACATCCTTCAAAGGATTTTGATTATTCAAAGCTTGAACATCACTTGGTTCAATAATCTCCCCCTATTTGATGAAGACAAATCCATGATGCTTGTGTTGTACCTGATTGAATCTGAAGCAGTTCCTACAAGATACATAGAACTTCTGATATTTGGTTAGCACAAATAAACATTAATAAACTTCAGAGCTAAAAACATCAGAGCTAAATATTAGAAAATATTACATCCCAAAAACTGTTTTAGCAACTAAAAAAGAAAAACTTAAACACAACATATATCTCCCCCTATTTGTCTTCACAAATAGACAACGAGAAGAGATAAAACAAGATATAATTGTTTTGATTACATCAGAATTAAAGCAGCAGCAGCAGAAAAAAAAAAATTTAAAAACCAGACATAACCATAAAAAACAATCGATTATTCTGATAACCAATCGGTTGTTTTCCTTCATTCTTCTTGATCAGCAAACTGAAGATCAAAGATTTGGTTCTGGACAGCTTCAATCTATTCATCTAAAGTCATGAACCTTGCATCCATGTTGTCAAACCTGGTGTCAATCCTCTGGAAATTACTAACACAGAGATCATGAAGGCTCCTTTGATTTTTAGCAAAACTATCAAGCCTATTCATCATGAGTCTTTCAAAAGGAGACATGGTTTGCATCCTTTCTTCTTGATTTCCAGCACCAGCACTTGGTCCAACATCTTGATAATCTTCAGGTGGATCTTCATGTTGAACATCCATATCAGCAGGTTCATCTTATTCAAGATTAGCAGCACCACTAGATGAGGCACCATGATCACCATCCGTGCTTATCCATTTTCCACCTACTTTGGTAAAACCCATTTTGCTGAGTGATCCATTGTTCAACTCTTGAGTTGACTTGACCAACTCAGATGTTTCATCTTCAAGATTTACTTCAAAATAAAGTAGAAATTTAGATATCAAAACAGCATATGGATAATGATAATCACTTAACCTCGTGGCTTTTTGCATGTGTTCTTTGATGATGTGAATCCAATTGATCTTGATTTTCTTCGTGATGCAGAAAATATATACCAGATCTTCTTTAGTGAGAACAGAATGATTACTCCCCTTTGGAGCTAGAATCCAAGTTACAATGAGAGCAAGCAATCTCTCGTCAAGCCTCAAACCTCCAACCGAGCATGTACTTACTTGAGCATGTTGATTCTTCAAGCAACTCTTGTAGAATTGGATTTTGTTAAAATCCTTTACTACTCCAAGGTTTCCCTTGTTGATTCTAAGACCAGAGAACTTGAGACCAACAACAGCAGTCCATACTTCATGAGTTATCTCCATTTCTACACCCTTCACATGAGAAACTAGATTGTTTCCCTCAAACTTTAGGTTTGTGTAGAACACCCTCACTAAATCTGTATATATGTTTCCCTTCATCTCCAGGAACTTTCTAAGAGATTGATCCTTGAGCAGCCTTCTCACATTATCAAGTTTTTGACTTTTCAGCCAATCAAAGCATACAACCTTGGGGTTGTTTATCTTCTTGATACTTGTTTCATACCTATACTTCTCAATAAGATCATTGTCTCTAGAAAACCAGCCTTCTAGCCTTCCTCCAGACCTTACAGCCTTGGTTTTGACTCTCTTTGAGGTGGGAGAAGTTGATTCCATAATGGCAGAGAAGAAAACAGAGAAGAAGCTCTCTTCACAGATTTTTGCAAGAGATGTTGCAATTGGTTGTTCTTGTGGAAGAGATCAGTTGCGCCAGATTTTATAGCAGAAAAAAGAATCAATTAGCATTCAATTTTATTTAGTGGGTAGCTGATATTTCAGATAGAGAAGACTTGACTCTGCTCTGCACAGAAAACGTCAGAAAAAGCTGAAAATCACATGGTCTTCACATGTGATCTTTGACTAGTCATTAAGGATCTTGATTTCCTAAGATTTTTGAATATTTTCCTTTATGACAGTTGTAACTCCTTTCTGAACGTAATCAGCTTTCAACACAGATTCCTTGACCAAGATACTCACTTTTGAATTGATTTGCAATGGATAGAAATTCAAAATAGCAATTAAAACAATTTCTTCATAGTGCTGTCAGACTCAAAATAATCGGTTGTTTCGAAGAAAAAATCGGTTGTTTTTCTACAGCAGTTAAAACTGTTGTTGAACTTTAACCATGAGCAGAAGGAGTTCAAAGCAGATGACATTGAGCATAATAAAAAGATTGTTTAACCATGAGAAAGAACTTTGAAACAGAAATTAAGAACAAATAAATGAAAGTCTTATCCTTATGTTAATTCTTCAATGAGCCGTGTGCTTTATGATCAAGAAGCCTCTTTTCTTTGTTGAGGTCTTTTGCATAGCATTGATTCAGCTTCAATGACTGTCTTTCTCTTCAAAAACTTGATCAGATGACTCATTCCCTCCTTTTTTCTTTTAGTTTTCCTGCATAAAAGATTTCAAACAGCAAGATTTGGTCCCCTTACAAATTTGGGTCCGTTTGACTTTTCTTTGCAGTTAGAAATATCACATCCCTTAAGAATCCATTTCATAAAACCTCTTGGAACAGAATATTTCCTTATTTTGCAGAACCTAACAGAGTGGCCTTTCTTCATGCAGTAAAAGCATGTAACAACCGGTTGTTTCGTCTTAACAATCAGTTGTTTTTCTGACTTTCTTGAAAAACTTTTTGAAAACTTATCTTGCTTGTTCTGTGGATTAAAGCCTAAACCAGCCTTTCCAAAAACACAGCTTTGAGATGCCAAGACATTCTCAAAGTTAGATTTCCCCTTTGAAAGCTTGTCCACAGTTTCAACAAGATAGTGAACCTTTTTCTCAAGATTTTCACAATTTTCGCAAATGAGAGTATCACATTTGCAAGAAGCATTTTTGAAATAGTTTTCCAATTTTTCAAAATCACTTTTTGCTTTTTCCATATCTTCTTCAAGTGATTTAACTCTCTTTTCAAGCCAACTATAAAGATCTTTCAATCGGTTGTTTGAAAGAACAAATCTATTAGCTTCATCATGTGTTTCTTGAAAAGCTTCAAGCAATTCACTATAATTTTGTTCATTTAAGGAAGCACATGAACTTACCTCACTTGAGCTGCCAGATTCATCATCATTTTCAGCAACTAAGCAGATGTTTGCTTTCTCATCTTCACTTGATGAAGAACTTGATGGTGATATCTCATTTTCATCCCAAGCTTTGTAGGCCCTTTTTGTCTTGCCTTTCTTTTCCTTAAAACTGGGCTTTTTCTCCTTGCTTTTGTTTGGACAATTTGCCTTTATATGACCTTGCTCACCACAACCAAAACAAGTATAGTTATTTGAATTAAAATCATTGGATTTCTTATTTCCATACCTTTCTTTGTTGTTGTCTTTGTTGCGGTTTCTCTTTAGGAATTTACTGAACTTTCTTGACAGCAAGCTAAGGTTTTCCTCATCACTATCATCACTGTAATCTTGCTTTCCTTTGTGCTTGGGTGCTTTTAAGGCTATGCTTCTTGTGTGCTTATCTTCACTCTCTTGAACATTGAGTTTATTCATCTCTAGCTCATGTTCCCTAAGCTTTCCAAACAACGAAGCAACACTTAATGATGTTAGATATTTAGATTCGGAAATAGCAGTTACCTTTGGTTGCCATGCTCTATCAAGACATTTCAAGATCTTGATGTTCAGCTCTTCTTTATCAAAGGTCTTGTCAAGGCTCATAAGGTGATTGATGATGTGCGTAAATCTTTTCTACACCTCAGCAATTGTTTCTCCTTTAAGCATTCTAAACATCTCATACTCTTGGATTAGAGCATGCTTTCTAGCTCTTTTCACCTCATTTGTTCCTTCATGAGTGCCTTCCAAGGTGTCCCACATTTCTTTTGATGATTTGCATTGCGAGACCCTGAAAAACTCATCAGAATTTAAAGCAGAGGTTATAATATTTTTGGCAATGCAATCGAATTTGGCATTTTTGCTTTCTGCATCAGTCCATTGAGACCATGGTTTCTCAATGACAGATCCATCCTTTTCAAACTTTGGGACAAAAGGACCATTTTCAATTGCATCCCAAATTCCTTTGTCAAGAGATTCCATAAATATTTTCATTCTTACTTTCCAAAACTGGTAGTTCAAACCACAAAACAAAGGTGGTCTGTTAATTAAAGCACCTTCCCCAAAAGGTAGTCTATCAGCCATTAAAAAAGATTTTTAGGATCAACTTGAATAACTTTCAAGAACCAAGCTCTTGATGCCAATTGTTAGAAAGGATGGCTTTAAACTAGAGGGGGGTGAATTGTTTAAAGAGGATTTTCGTAAACTTTTAAAACAAGAATGAATTTATCTCAGAAAACTATTGATAAGAAATTTAGTTTAACAAAAACAGCAAACAAAATCAGCACAACCAGAAAAACAATCGGTTGTTTCACAAAAACAATCGGTTGTTTATACCAGCAAACAACAATTAAAACTGAATTTAAAGAGTTAGAGAAAGAGAGATTGTACACAGATGTTTATACTGGCTCACTCTAAACCCAGAGCTACATCCAGTCTTCTCAGAACTCTGAGGAAATCCACTAAGCAATCACAACTTGATCACTTACACTACAACCAAGAGAATGACCTTGAACACCTCAAGAAACACACTCTCCTTGGCCAACACAACAACACCAAGATTGCTGATCTTGATCCCCTCAAGAACACACAGCCAATCTTAGAAAACACAGAAACGAAACTTGTTTTACAAAGAACAAGGATTACACTTGTTACAGAAGATAATCTGAAATCAATACAAGCAGAATCCTATTCCACAAACTTTGATCAATCACAAACTCTTAGCAATCTCAGCTCTTTGAAAAACTCAAAAACTCTTAGTGAAAACTTGTCAAAGATTAATTCTCAAATTTGTTATTCTGAATTTATTCAAAGATGTAGTTTGTTATCAAATCTTAACAAACTCTTAAATTGCATTAAAAGATTGGTCAAAGCATTTAATGACTGGAGCGTAAGCAGTTAAATCATTTAAAGCTCAGTAAAAAATAACATAGTTTTTCTGTTATAGTCCCAAAACAAACAATCGGTTGTTTCCTCGAATCAATTGGTTGTTTTGGTTCTTAACAGTTCAACCATTTGAAAAACAGTTTTCAATTTTTTTCTCAAAACACCTAAGTCAAAACAATCAGTTGTTTCGACAAAACAATCGGTTGTTTTAACTTAGTTTGAAAACATTTTACTTTCACAAAGATTGAGATGCTTATGCTTTAGATTTAATCAAAGGGTGGATTACAAAACTTAAACTACCCCAGAACTATACTAAACCAGCACAGCAACACCAAGCACAGCTAAGGCTTCAACATCCTTCAAATGATTTAGATTCTTCAATGCTTGAACATCACTTGGTTCAACAAAAATGAGTAGAGTTTCTCTATATCAATTATTAAAATCTGAATTTACAAGAGTCCAACCTCTATTTATAATAGAAGAGGGTTGAAATGAAACATAAATGAAACTCAAAGTTCCCTCCAAATTCAAATGCAAATTGGTGCCACCTAGTCATGAAGTAAGTGTGATCCACTTCCTATTTTCAACACCTCCTAAAATGCGTCTACACCCCCCTAACTATTCACACATTTTATTTAATATCCACACCTACTAAACAATAGAAATTACAAGATTCATTAAATGATGTTCTTCACCCAATGCTCTAGCCTTGCTCATCATGGTTGGGCTTGGGCTTCTTGGCTTGGCCTTTTTGGGTTTGGGCTTCTTGGGCTTGGGCCTCATCTTTTGAAAATACTAATAAGAAGAACTTTAGATGTTTTGACCCTTGTCCATTCTTCCTATTAACAGCATATTTTTTATTCTCATCATACTCCCCAAGTTGGAGAGAATTCGTCCACGAATTCAGTACTCCTGCATAAAAAAAAGTCAGATTGCAATTAGATAAGAGAATAGAGGAAGAAATAGGCAAATTGGACTTAGTACTTTGAAATGTTGGGAGTTCAGAAAAAGATGTTCTATACACAGACCATGTTGGAAAAGAATTTTTAGAAATGATATTATTTGGAAAACTAGAAGGTATGAAAAAATCATCCTTAACATTCTTTATCCAATATGGTGTATAAGTAGGAACCTTGGGTAATGAAAAAGACAAAGAAGAAGGATACCTCGTAGGCGTAGCACAAGTCAAAAAAATTGATTTAGTTGAGAAGGTATTATGACTCAGTTTATCATGTACTTCATTTGCTTTTTCATTTTCTCTTTTAGTTTCTTTAGGATTGGTCCTATATGTTGGACGATTTGGTAAAGAAACTGATGGAAACCAAGTAGAGGATGCTCAAGCCCATGAAGCCCAAGCCCAACAAGGGGCCCAAGCCCAACGAATCACTAGGAGCATGGCAAGAGCTTTGGGACAAGAGTATCAAAAGATGGCTCTTCTTATTCTTTTATAGAGTAGGGGTGCGGATGTAATAAATAGGTCTGTAAGTAGTAAGGGATGCTAGGGGGAGTGTAGATAGGAGTTAGGAGGTGCCAAACTAGGAAGGAAAGTCACACTTCCTTCATGCACTAGTTGGCGCCGAATTTGAGTGTCATTTGGGACACATTTGGCTTTGCATTTCAGCACCTTATAGGCTATAAATAAAGGTGATGCCCTTGTACAAATCAGATTTGGAAATTAGAAGTAGAGAGACTATACTCAAATTTAGAGAGAAATTGTGAGTCTTGTTGTCTTCTTCTTCCTTTGCCTTATCTTGTGTGCCAATGGTGAGCTTCAAGTGGCGGCAACCTTGCACTTATCTTGGAACAAGGCTCCAAGTGGCGTGACTGAATTTCCAAAGTCTCAAATCCAGCAAGCTTCATTCCATAAGTGTTCCTTCCTTCATTTCTTTCATTTTATTCGGTAGTTTCCAATGCTTAGTGTTTTCCATTCATTTCCACCGATTGAAAGTGTGTTTTCCAGCTTTGTGTTCAATTTTTGTTCGGTACAGTAGCTTAATCTTGCAATTCTGTTCGGTTTTCCATTCTTGTTCTTCATTCCTTGTTGTTTGATTCCATTTGACAATATATGGACTTCCATATGAGCTTTGGTTTGGTGCAAAGTCTTGGTGAGTTCTTGAATTAGAACATTGATCCAATTCTAAGTAAAGTGCCATTTTATGACCAACTCAAGTTGCTCCTAAGAATGTCAAAGAATCATGTATTCTTGTTGTTGCATTCACATCAGAAACCCCGGTCATGAAGTCGATTTGATGTTCAATCCCTCTTAGAGGTGGTAAGCCTTTAGGAGGATCTTGAAACACGTCTTCATATTCCATTACCAAGTTATCCAAACACGTAGGACTATCCTTAGCCAACTCACAATCAATAATTCTAGGAATAGTTAACAATATAGGCTTTTAAGTAACTATTACCTTTTTGACTTGTTGTGTGGACATGAAAAGGCTTCTCTTTGAACTTTTTTATCATGTTCTTTCTCTCTCTTTTCTCTCATTTTAACTTGGTCCTCATGGACTTCCTTTGGAAAGAGAGACTTAAGTATGACCTTGTGTCCATGGAAGTTAAAAGAAATTTTGTTGGTAAAGCCATCATGAAAAACTTTTTTATCAAATTGCCATGGCCTACCTAAAAGAATATGTGTGGCTTCCATTGGGACAACATCACACAAGACCTCATCTTTATATTTACCAATAGAAAATGCAATGAGGACTTGCTTATTAACAATAATCTCACCTACCACTCTTAACCATTGTAATTTGTAGGGCTTGGCATGAGAGATGGTAGACAATCCAAGCTTGTCTACCACTCTTGTGCTTGCCACATTAGCACAACTCCCCCCCCCATCCACAATCAAAGAGCATAGCCTATCATTAATAAGACACCTTGAATGAAAGATATTTTCTCTTTGACTTTCATCAAAGGGTTTTAAAACTTGTCCAAGCATGCGTCTTATTACCAATAGGTCATCCTCATGTGGGCTTTCACTCTCATTCTCACTTGGGGACCTAGAAGGTGAGGAATGTCTAGAGTATTCGGACTCATGCTCACTAACCACTACCCCATCATGCATATACATATTTCGTTTAGAAGGGCAATTAGAAGCAATATGTCCATAGCCTAAGCATTTAAAACATTTCTTACTAGACGATTTAGTTGGTGATTTATGCGCGGAAGTGGAAGTAGAAGGCTTAGATTCTCTAGGTTTGAAAGCAGTGTCTTTAGAAGGAAACTTTGAAAAAGATATATTTTTGCTTTTCGAAAAAGAGTGGTAGTAGCTATCTTTAGAAGAATTTTTGAAAGCATTTTTCCTTGCAATTTGATTTTCAATTTTGGTAGCAAGGTGAACTAAAGTTTGGAGAGAAGAGTATTCTTGAAGCTCTACCACATCTTGAATGTCCCTCCTAAGACCACTAGCAAATCTATCCATCTTAGCATCTTCACTTTCATTCATATTAACTTTAACTAAAAGCGTGTCGAGTTCTTTAAAATAATCATCCACACTTAGCGTGCCTTGATGAAACCTTTGGAGTTTCAACAATAGGTCTTTCCTAAAGTGTGGAGGAACAAATCTATCGCGCATACAATCTTTTAAATCGTTCCAAGAGACCACGGGCGGTCTCTTGTTTAGCCCAATGTCCACGAGAGTTTGATGCCACCATTGCATGGCATAGTCTAAGAATTCTAAGGATGCTAGTCTAACCCTTTGATCATCTAAAACGCCATTTACATCAAATATTTGCTCAACCTTGGCTTCCCACCCTAAGTACACATTAGGATCACTCTCAACACTAAAGCTAGGTAGTTTTACAATAGGTGAATAAGGGCCAGCCACATGTTGGCGCCTCTCTTCATGATGATGGTGTCGTCGCCGTTCATTGCCTTCATCATATCCATGAGAAGAGTGAGAAGTCCTTGAAGAATTCCTATGATGATGATGATGTCTTCTCTCCCGGTTTTGATGAACATCTTCACGGGCCTTCTCCAAGATTTGGAGCCTGACCTCCATTTGTCTTATCATGTCAAGATATTGTGCATTTGATTGTCTAGCATTCCTTAAATCTTCAAAAAGAGCTGCCTTTTGAGGTGAGCAAGGTTTGCAGGATTCTCCACTAGAAAAATTATCCATGATAATTAAAAGGCACAAAAATAGAAACAAAAAATTAAGGAAACTTGTTAGCAGAATAAAGCAAAATGTAGCTTGCTGGAAAAGGCCAAAAGAATGTACTCAACCACTCCAAGAAAAGTGTTCTTTCTTTAGTCAAGCCTCTCTTGTGGATTGGATGAGCTTCAAATGAAAAATGTCAAAGCAAACCACACTCACTTAAGAACAAGTCACCACAAAACTTAGAGGAAACAAGAAGACTATCAAGAAAAGATATAAGCAAGAAAAGCTAAACCAAAACAGAATGCAATATATGACAAAACTGGAAAATAATATGAATTAAAAGACAAGCAAGAAAAGTAAAGCACACAATGAAAGGATAGCACACAAAGGAGTCCTAAAGAATAGTACTAGAATAGATGAAGAAAACAAAAAACAATGCTACTGGAATTTTATTTTATTTTGTTAAAATTGTGCGTGACTTAAAATATTTAACTGTAACTATAGAAAGCGAACTGGAATGTGAAATTTTAACCACTGTAAATTCGAGATGTTATCTAAAAATTGGCAATGAAATCACTCAAAAACAGTAAGCCAATTAATTGTGATAAAAATTACTGTCGAATCACCGTTTTCCAGCGTCAGAATTTTACACACTGTACGTATTTCATTTATCATTTTTTTTATATTGAATTTTGATGTACTTCTTTTTTTTCACTCTTTTATAACACCTCAAACTACTTAAATCCAGAATTTTCTAGTAATCACATAAATTTTGATAAACCAAACAGTCAGCACGTTTATAAGAAAAACAGAGGAACCTATACTGGAATGAAAAACAGAATGGAGAAACTTCAAAAGACACAATAGAATTGATGTTTAAGAACTTGTATAGATCTAATACACAAGCATGAACTCAAAACTAAAAAAAAAATGCACCAAAGGATCAAGAAAAAAATAAACCAAAATTTGTACTCAAATAAAAGCAATCAACCAAAGATAGCAAGAAAAGTACTACAAGGAATTGATGACATTATAGGAAAAAAAACGACTAGACAAAACAAGTAGGGATTCAAAAATTAAAAAGACTCAAGCACAATGAATTAACAAGTAAAACAACAAGAAATACACAAAAAAAAAAAAAACAGAATCACTAATCACAAAAACAGAATCAAAGTGTCCAGCAACTCAACAAAATTTTGCACACAACCATAGCTCTAGATACCACATCATTTGAGTTGGATTGACACTAACAAGATACACAACAATTAAGGAGGCTTAAGGTCATCTCAATGGAGGATAATGCCATCCAAGAGAGAAACCAAACTCATTGAACAATGAGTGCCATGTCCTTATCACAAACACTTGGCAAAATTGAAAGGAAAGCAAGAACAAATCAAGAACACAAATAGAAACACAAATGCTATATGTAATATATCAAACTGGACATAATTGAATCTAGAACAAGTTGCACCGATTGAAAACACCAAATGAATAAGATGAACCGAACAGAATCTTAAGACAACACATAGAACACAAAATAATCGGTGAAAAAGATGAAGAACACTTGAAGAACTCTAGATTACGAATGAAAACAACAAGGAGATGAAAGAAATGGAACTTAGATGGTTGAAGAACCGGCTGGAATGGATTAGGAGAATGATCACGCCACTTGGTGATGGAGTCCCAAGATGAGTGAAGGAAGCTCTCCAAAAGCTCACAAGATGAGACTATGCTAAGGAGATCAAAATCTCACAAAAGGCTCTCTCAAAATGAGTAGAGTTTCTCTATATCAATTATCAAAATCTGAATTTACAAGAGCCCAACCTCTCTATTTATAATAGAAGAGGGTTGAAATGAAACACAAATGAAACTCAAAGTTCGCTCCAAATTCAAATGCAAATTGGTGCCACCTAGTCATGAAGTAAGTGTGATCCACTTCCTACTTTTAGCACCTCCTAAAATGCGTCTACACCCCCCCTAACTATTCACACATTTTATTTAATATCCACACTACTAAACAATAGAAATTACAAGATTCATTAAATGATGTTCTTCACCCAATGCTCTAGCCTTGCTCGTCATGGTTGGGCTTGGGCTTCTTGGCTTGGCCTTTTTGGGTTTGGGCTTCTTGGGCTTGGGCCTCATCTTTTGAAAATACTAATAAGAAGAACTTTAGATGTTTTGACCCTTGTCCATTCTTCCTATTAACAACATCTTTTTTATTCTCATCGCCTTTTGAACAAACGGTTGAAAGGTTTAAACAACTCGTTGGAAAATAGAGTCAAGATCTTGGAAGAAGAGTTGAACAATTCAAAAACTGATTTTGAAAATTTGGAAATGATTTACCAAAACTCTTCTTGTAAGTGTGTTGATTCAAGTTCTTGTGAAAATTATGAATCTCTTCAAAAGAAGGTTCACTATCTTTTAAAAACCATGGACAAGTTTTCCAAAGGCCAATCCAATCTTGAACCTGTTCTTGCTTCTCAAAAATGTGTTTTTGGCAAGGCTGGGTTGGGGTTTAATCTAAACAGCAATAACAGATCTGTTTCAAAACCCTTTTCAAGTTTCTTTGAAAAACAACCTGTTGTTTTATCGAAACAACCGATTGAAATTTGTCATTACTGCATGAAAAAGGGCCACACTATTAGATTCTGCAGAGTAAGAAGGTTTTCTGTTCCCAAAAATATTGATTGAAGTCTTTATCTTTCATCTATGTAATGTGAATATGAAGTCTATCCTTTTGATTCGCCTTTACCTGTCAATTCTGGATCTGTGAAATGCTTAAATTGCTGTCACAGAAAAACAATCGATTGTTTTTACGAAACAACCGACTGTTTTTCCTCTAGCACCCTTGTATAATGCTGCCAAGTTTGCTTATGCATGATTAAACCTTTTCTCTTTTTCAAATCTTGCTTTTGGACAAATATAAATTGAATGTGCCTCAAAATCGGATAATAAATTATTATATCCACTTGTTTTCTTGAAAGCTCTATGACATGTTCTATTCTTGAAATGTCAAAATTGTTTGTACTGTCAAACTACTATGTTATCATTCTGATTTCTGCTTTCTGCTTTGTACAACCCTTCTCATTTTCTATTTGTAGATCAAATAGGGGGAGAAGTGTATGCTTGATTTGGTTGTATAGTTAGCTTTAAAACTGATGCATTATGTTGTTGCTTCTCTGCACTTGAAAGCACTTGATTACTTCAATTTTTCTGGTTTTTCTGCTAATGTTGTATATGCAGAAAACTGGTTTGTGTGTGTCTTGTTATCTTACTGCTATACTTGCTTTGTATATGCATCAATTATATGTTACAGGACCTTTCAAGTACAGGTGCTATGATGAAGAATGATCAATGTGATGTTTATGGTTCAAAAGCATATACACCTTACTCATATTCTTGACAAGTCAAAATTCATGACCTATGTAAAGGAACTTCAAGAATAAAGAGTTTGATCTGGTGTTGTTGATGGCTTACAACTGTGGAGGAGTCTGTCCATGTGGTGTTTGATGAAATCATTCATAGTGATCAAAGTTCTACAAATGTTTATGCAAAAGAAGATGAGCAGAACATCACCTTGGAGAAGCTGGAATCCTGTCCATAAAAACAACCGATTGATTCTGCGAAACAACCGGTTGAAATTTTTCAACAGGAAGAGTTGCCAAAGGAATGGAGAATTCCAAGGGATCTTTCAGTGGAGAACATCATTGGATGGAAATGGGTTTTCCGAAACAAGTTGGATGAATCTGGAGTAATTACAAAGAACAAGGAAAGGCTTGTGGTTAAAGGTTATAATCAAGAAGAAGGCATAGATTATGGTGAAACCTTTGCTTCAGTTGCAAGATTAGAAACTTCTATGTTGAACAACCACCGGGCTTTGAAGATCATCAACATCCTAACCATGTATACAAGCTGAAAAATGCCTTGTATAGGCTTAAACAAGCTCCAAGGCAGTGTGGTATGAGAGGCTTAGTAACTTGTATATGTTCATCCTTTGTAAAGTAAGTTGTATATGTTCATCCTATGCTTTTGGCTTCATAAGATCAAATGAGATTCTAAACATGCTTGAGGTAATGCAAAGGTATGAATGTATTTCATTATGCATTTCCCATGACTTTGAAAGATGATTTGCTTTGAAATATAACATTTTTTTCGCTGTCTCAGAAAAACAACCGATTGTGTTACCTCTGGCACATTTGAATAAAGTTGTTATGATTTCTTATGCATGATTACAACTGTTTATTTTCTTTCATAACCCATTATGAGTCAAATATGCATTCTTTGTGCCTCTGAATTAGATCATAAAGAGATGTATTCTTTGTTTTCCTTGAAATTCAAAGCTTTTTATGAATGGCAACCACATTGGTGGTCATGGGGTTGATGAATATTTGCAAATGTATCTTTTGGAATGTCTGGAAGATAGGGGAGAAATTGTGGTCTCCTTGTTGAAATTTCTGGGGTCTATGGTACTTTGATTCTGCTGCTGTCATAGCTCTGATAAACCATAGATTTTGCTGCAATTCTGATATGGTATCAAAGATTTATTGCTGAAATGGTGTTCCTACAACACACAGGTTTTCTGGTTTATCATGTTGCTGCTATATGCTGGTTTTCAATGCTGGAAATTCTGCTGTTTGTATCCCTTCTTTCATTCTATTTGAGAAGACAAATAGGGGGAGAATGGTGTGGTTTTATGTGTTGTGTTGCTGCTGCTACACTATGGTGTTATCTGGTTTTATCATGGTTTAAATTTTGTTGTCGTTATGCTCTTATTCACCATAGTTCTGCTGCACACAAGTCTCTTTTTGGCACTGTTTTTATGGTTATTTGACTTATTTTTCTACTTAAAGACTTATGCAGAAAACTGGTTTTGTGTGCCTTGGTATCCTGTTGGTATACTTGCTTTGTATATGCACAAATTCTGTTTCGCAGGACCTTTCAAGTTCAAAAACAACAACACAAACAAACAAGGGATTTGTCTTCATCAAATAGAGGGAGATTGTTGAACAAGATGCTTTGATGTCTCCAAATCCAAGAGGAAAGCTTGAAGACCTTGCTGCTGGGTGTGTGTATGTTGTCTAGTTATTTGAAACTTGTTAATTAACTCCTTAAGATGATCCAAGTTCATTTCTGTTTTACCTTAGCAGTTTTTGAAAAACTTGGTGGACTTTGCTGTCAAACCAAAACAATCGATTGTTTCGACAAAACAACCGATTGTTTTCCTGAAAACCTTAACAGAATTTTGTTAAGTGGTTTTAATATGTTTTAAATGATCCTAACTAACTTGGCTCCTTTATTAAATGCTTTTGACCACTTGGTTGGTCTATATAAAGGTGGTTTTACGCTCCTAATCTTGGAGTAACAGAAAGAGTTTATCAAAACAGTTTTTCCAAGATTTGAAAGAGCTTTGGATCATTCTTAAGTGTGTGAAATAGGATTGGGTTGTAATTCTGAACTTTAAGCTTTGTAATACCCAGGTGTATTCTATTCTCTTCTTCCTTGATTACTGTATTTCTGTAGTTGTGTTGCCAAGGAGTGTTGTACGTTCTTGAGGTGTTCAAGATCAACATTCTTGGTGTGGTTTGCCAAAGGTAGTGTGTTTCTTGAGGGGTTCAAGGTGACTACTTTTTTGTGTGTGGTGTGTGTAATCTGGTTTTGATTGCATAGTGGAATACCCAATGGTTTCTAGGGACTGGATGTAGCTCTTGGTGTAAGAGTGAACCAGCATAAATTGCTTACGTGCTTATCTTTTACCCTTAACTCTTTAAATTTTGTTTTTAAGTTGTTTTTATAAATTGCTGATAAAAACAGCCGATTGTTTTTCTAATATCATCTTAAAACAGTTTTGGGTATTTGTTTCCTTGATTCTTTTCTCTGTAATTCAGCATTGATTTTCATTATACCTTCAAAGTTTGCGAAAATCCCTCTTAAACAATTCACCCCCCTCCCCCCTCTCGTTTAAGGCCATATATTCTAACACCCTCAAAATCAAACAGAACACAACAAAGCAAACCAGGGATTTGTCTTAATGAAACAGGGGGAGATTGTTGAAGAAGAGCTTTGATGACTCCAAATCTCCATGGATTGCTTTAAGGTTGATTGTAGCTTAGTTGGGTGTATTGTGGGGTAGTTTGAATTTATTAATTAGGTCTTAGTTTGAATCCAAAAGCTGGTTTAATTCAAATCTTTTTAAAAAAGTGTTTTATGAAGAAATAGAAAAACAACCAGTTGTTTTATCGTTTCAATCAGTTGTTTCATACTTAATGTTTTTGAAATTGGTTTTGCCAGATTTGAACTTAGTTGACTTTGCTCTCAAACCAATTCAATCGGTTGTTTTGACAAAACAACCGACTATTTTTTAACTGCCTTAACAAATTTCTATTAAGTTTGTTAAATCTGTTTTAAATGATTTGAATTTGATTTGGCTTTTATAATAATTGTTTTTAACTGCTAATTGGAGTAGAAATGTTCTGTTATACGCTCCTAGCAGACAAGGTTACAAGATCAGTTTTTGAAATCAAGTTTTCTCCAAGATTGCTTAAGGCTTTGGATATTTCTCTAAGAGTGAAGTAGGACTTGTTATGTACTTTGATTTGATTTGTACCGAGTGTGATCAATCCTATTTCTTCTTGATTTGTACTTTTGTAAAACAATTGTTCACAGAGTCAGAGGGTGTTCTGAACTGTGGTGTGATTGTGGTGTGCCAAAGGAATTGTGTGTTCTTGAGGGGATCAAGATCACTTTTTTGGTGGTTGTGTGTTTGTAATCTGGTTTTTGATTACTTAGTGGATACCCAGAGGTTTCTAGGAACTAGATGTAGCTCTTTGTATAAGAGTGAACCAGTATAAAATATTGTTTGTGTGATTCTTTCTCTCCCTTATCTCTTGTATATCTATTTTTAGTTGTTTTTACACTCTGCTGATAAAAACAATCAATTGAATCGCAAAAACAATCGGTTGAATTTCTGAAAATCAACTAAAACTCTTTTCTATCTTGTGTTCTTTGATTCCTTTGGTTGTAATTCTTCTTTGACTTTCTTCATACCTTCAAAACTTTCGAAAAACGTTTGAAAACATTTCACCCTCTCTTGTTTAAGGCCTACAATTCTAACACTAGTTTCTAGAAAAACAAGCCTAGGGTGCGGGTTTGACTTAGTAAAACCCTAAGGCTGCCCTTTTTTTAGTGTTTCTCATCCTACCTTTCATGCTTGTTCTCCAAGGCTCCTTCACCTATAAATAGGAGACCTACATCATTTTATTTTACAAGTTGAATTTGAATAAAGTAAAGAAACTCTGCACAAATTGTGTGAGCTCTTAGTGAAGCTTATGTCCTCTTAGGTTTGAGGTCTTATCTTGAGTTATTGGGAAGCTCTCAAGTGACGGCCAACACACTCATCTTGGAGCACATCACCCTCCAAGTGGCGTGACATTTCTCACCCACCATCATAAGTTTTCTTATTCCATTTTCCTTCCATTTCTCGATTCCATTTTATGTGTTTGTCTCTTAGTTTCTCTTCTTTGTTGCTCTTGGGTTTCACTCATAATCATGAGTATGGTGCATCATTTGGGAGGCCATGACCACCATTGATGTTAACCTTGTGCCCATTTTCAATTCCGCAATTGCATCTCATCCTCACCATATCTTGTTTTTCATCTTTTTCCCTGTGAAGTGAACCTTCACACTTACTTAACCACTTGATTAAGTTTGTGTCTAGTGGCAATCTTCCTTAGGTCCTCACCATTAATTGTTAAAATCCCAACCTTAAGTAAAAGTGTCACCATAAATGAAAACATCTAAAATAAACTCATATCACTTAATGAGTCTTCCGAAAGAGAATAAATACATATGTTATCACTAATTGAAAAGAAGTCAAAAGGGTATTGGAAACTAAAAGGAAATTAAGGTATCGTGAAACAAATGGATTTATGTGGCCCAAATTTGATTAATGAGTCTTTTGGAAGACGAAAGATTCATATGCAATCATTATGATTGACCCGAAATAAAGGGTACTTAGGGTTGAAAGGAAATCAAGGTATTATGAGGCAAATGAATATATGTCAGGTCAGTACGATTGAAATGAAATCAAACTACAGTGGATTGAAATAAAATCGAATTATTGTGATTGATATTTGGATTTTGTATGACTGTGTTTCAAGAAAAAGGGAACAAAATTAATTATGAATTACTAATCAAATTAGTTATTTTGCTTATATTTTTGCGTGTAAAAACATTATTTTGATAGCTTACCCTTACATGTGTTGTTTGTGTATGAACTACCACTGCTGCAGAAAAGCAAAACGAGTGCGACTATTTTACATTTATAAGGGCGGCTATATAACCACATTTGATGAGCACGCATTTGTAAATCAAAGAGATAAGAAGACGGCTATATAGCCACATTCGAAAATTCGATTTATAAATGTGGCTATTTACATAGCCGTATTTATAAATCGCATTTACGAGAAGCGTTTAAGGTTTCTTTCCTCGTCGTTATTGATTGGGTTTCTAATCAAAGTTCTTTTCCGAAGAACATTGTCATTATTTTTAGCATTTCTTTCAATCTCTTGGTGCATTTATATTATATCTCTTTGTATTTCATCCCAATGGAAGTCCAAAAAACAAAAATAAAAATTCTCCAATGAAACATAAATATATGATGGAGCAAGGCGGTAACAACGACGAGGAAGGCACAGCAAAAAGCAAACAAAAACATTCCCAAGCATGACCTTAACAATGGCATAAGAAAACATAAGAGAAACGCAAAACATATAAAAATCAATGGTGAAGAAGAAGAGAGGAAGACAATGCTTACCGATAGCACGAAAACAATGCAAAGAAGAGAGGAAGAAAAGAATGGAGGAAGCACATAAGAGAAACGAAACGCGAGGGTAAGAAGAGTATCAAAATGTAAGTGGTGCGTTTTGAATTAGGTTAAAAAGGTTTTAAGAAGGCGGCTATTTATAAAGCCGCATTCGTAAATCAAAAGTTTTTATTTACAAGGGCGGCTATACAAATAGTCGCCCTTGTAAATCAAGCGTTTTGATTTACAAGGACGGCTATACAAATAGCCGCCCTCGTAAATAAGGGCGGCTGTACAAATAGCCGCCCCTTGTAAATCCAAACGCTTGATTTACAAGGCTTTACTAATAACCGCACTTGTAAATGAACTTAATTACAAAAATGTCACCGCGTTTTTAACGGAGTGGTTGAGCGCAAAGCCGCACTAAATAAACCACACCTGTTTATACATTTTGCACTAGTGTACTATGATTGTACTATGTACAAAAACAGATGATCATACAGGTGCAAGAGAGTATGAAAGGTTTTAGATTATTTTGAACTATGAATTTGTAAATATATTTATATTTTTATAAGTCTTAATCATGTATTAAAAATATTTTAAAAAATTCCAAACTTATAATGTAAAGAACTTGTATTATAATAATTAAATATATTTTTGAGTTCATCTCACCCGTTCACAAAATATATATATATATGAATGTCAAGCCGCCATTCACTGTTAACATTTAAAGGTTATTATTATTTTATTTTAACTTTGATTATATACTTCCTTTTCCTAAGTAATAGAGAAAAACCTGTTTTTAACTTATCCAACTTCCAAAAAAGATAAGTAAAGAAATATTTCGAACATCTTTAAATAAAACTATAAAGATTTTATAAATTAAAATGAGATTATAGAAACTAAAATTTTAAAAATAGTATTTAAATAAATTTTATAAATTAATTCGTAAATAAATTAATGCTAGTCCTAATTTATAAAAGAAATCATTTTGTTTTATTTATATTTTAAAATCTTCTATGAAAGTTCATTATTGTAAATAACAGAAAAATGAATGAAAAAAAAGGATAATGATCTATATGAAATATTTTTTAGAATAATGTTAAAGTATATTTATTGTGTCAACATATTCTAGATAGAAGCCTAACATTTAATATCATGATAAGTTCCTTTCCTATATATCTTGGTACAATGTTGACTTTTTACACCATCAAAATACAAATCCACCAAACTTCTTACAGATTCGATTCATTAGTTTCTTGTAGTTTCTACATACATTTCTCATCAGCGACAACTTCGTTGTTGTTTACTTTTCAACTCCTCACAGCTATATATATGTGTGTTTAATAAACACAAACCACTCATCACACACATATACAAGTGAATATTCACTAACTATAAGCCATGGAGAAGAAATCATTTGCTGGATTATGCTTCCTCTTCCTTGTTCTCTTTGTTGCTCGTGAGTCACTACAATTATGTTTATTTTTCTGCATGTCTATAACTTTAATCATTCTCCTTCCATCCTATAACTGTGTATTTACATACTCAGTGTAACTTTTAGTTTTCTACAAGATTAAAGTACTGTTTATATAGTCTCTTTAGTTGCTCTTCTCAATCATTGTTACTGCTGAATACTTTATAATTCAATATCTCTGATATATGTTGATGAATTTATTTGAACATGCAGAAGAATGTGTGTTGCAGACTGAGGCAAAGACTTGCGAGAACCTGGCTGATACATTCAGGGGTCCATGCTTCGCCACTGGCAACTGCGATGATCACTGCAAGAACAAAGAACACTTGCTGCGTGGCAGATGCAGGGATGATTTCCGCTGTTGGTGCACAAGAAACTGTTAAGTAAATCCAGGACCTGATATAAAATAAAGCAGCAACTATTATATATGGAATAAGACTTGCACTGGATCCATAAACTATGTATTATAGTATTACTTTCATGTGAAAACTATATGTTTAGTCTCTGTGTGGCTGTGCATAACAACTGAGTTATGCACTTATGTTATGAATAAAGTTCTTCTGTCGCAAAACATGATCCTTTTAATTAATATTCTTGTCTTCTCTTCAGATATTTTCTGTTTTAGTCATACTCAAAGGAACCTGATGTATTTATTAAAAGGAATTAATTAATTGATTTAGTACTTTGTTTTTACAAAAACAATTAATCTTTTTATATGTTCAAAACTTTCAAACTTCATAAATACCGTGAGTCTCTTTTGGTGACTGATAAAAATAATAATAATATATAATACTTTTATAAAAGAAATATTATAAATAAGGTGTTGGTTGAGTATAATAAATATTGATATATTTTATTTTTAGTATAATAAAAAAATTATAACTTTAATAAAAATAATTTAATTTTATTAATTTTTTGTGAACTATTAAACTAATTAAAGATGTATTTTGTTTACCACGTATACTTATGAAAAAATTATTCTTTTTATTTTTGTAAATTTAAAACTTTTAGCTATTTTTTCAAGATTAAAATTTAAAATATTTAATCATTTCTGTAAAATTAATTACATTTAATGTTAATTTCCTTTTAATAATTATATTTATACATATATTTTTTAATTACCTTAACTAATAAACGGGAGTTTAACTTTATTTTATAAACATATAATTAGTAAAAACAAAACACGTTTCATATTTTGAAATTACCTTAATAAAAAAGTTCAAATAAAATTAAGGTAAAAAAACTCCTAAAAACCTATATTTTTAAAGACAATAAGTCTTTATCCATTTTTATATTTTAAAAAAGGTTACTGTATGTTAGTTACGATGAAAATTTAAAAAAAAAATTGAGACGTAATTCATATCAGTTTATACTCTATTTTATCTTTTATATTTATTTAAAAAAATTTCTATAAAGATAATACCGTTTCAATGAAAGTAAAAATATTAGTTAATTAAAAAAATTGTGGACCAATTATCTCTGCACCTTGATATGGATAAATGATAACTAGAATTGATTTGGTCCAGATGAACGCGATTTATATGAATTTGATTTAAAATCTAATCTAAAATCCATTTTAGATAATCTAAATATATCTCATATATTTAAATTTAATTAAATAAATTAGATTTAAAATTAAAAATATAAATTTCGATTTTAGATAAATCTATTTAAATAAACTTAAAAATAATATTATAATTATAAATTAGATTTGTTAATTTGAATTTTTTACCCATTCTTATGGGGAGAATTACAAGAATTGATAAAAGCGTGTAGATACATGTTTTTTTATTTCAAGGTGAATGAAAACACATTTTTGTATCATTTTAAATTTTTAGATTCTTCTTTATATTTAACCAAGTAGTATCAAATCCACATCCGACTCAACTAATGACTAATAGTGTTAACTTTATAATTAATTTTAAAGTTATATTTAGAATTGTTTTTCATTAATTAATAAATAATAATATTAAATATAGAAATAAATGTAATGTGTTATAAATTTAATATATACTATAATATAACAGTTATAAGTTAAATTTGGATAATTGGTAAGTTTAAAATTTATTTATCTTAAACAAATTATCCAAACGTCTTAATGTTAATTAATATTAATTAAGTTTTAATGGATTATATGAAGTTAGATAGAGTTGTTGTTATAAATTAAGTTTTCGTAACTTTTTCTTTATTGTCAATATTTATAATTATGTAAAAAGAGGATTTCTTTAAACAACCGTTTGATCTACATATTTTTTTTTTCTAATTTTATCTTTATTTAATATATCTCATTTTATTAATACAATGAAACTCTTCACTCTTTCCTTAATTCTTTATTTTAAGGCAACATCTGAAAGAAAGAAAGAAAGAAAGAGAGAAATAAAGAAAGAGCATACTCTCACCCCCACACCAAATCTCACATATCAAATAAAATAACCTTAATTTTCAATCACTCTTTTCACTCGATTTCAACCAACTCTATTCTTTTGTAAAGTCATTATTCTTTTGTATCTACCATCAAGTGAATCCTAACCCTTAACGTAAACATCGTCACATCCTTCAATATCAAAACTACTAATGGAAGAAGAGAAAAAACTTGAGGAAGAAGAGAAAATCAAACCAAAGAAGAAAAAGAAAAAGAGGTTGATTAATCAATTCATCATTTTTCTTTTGCATGTTATTTTTTCTTTTTAATAAAACTCATCCAAAATTATTTTTGTATATATGTTAAATTTCTATAATAATGAAAATTGAGTAGAAAAGAAAAATGCATTTATGTGTTTCCTCTAGTGATAGATAAAAGAAATTCTATGATGGAAAAAAGATAAATAAATAAATTTATAAAAAATAAATTTAGCATTATACCAACTTTTTTTATTATAAAAAGATAAAAGAAATTATTCAACTACTTATTTTTCTTTCGGGTTTAATATACATATATCTCTTTGTATTATCAAACAATTAATAATTATGTTTAATACTAATTTAAAGTAATTATTTTGAAATTAATAAAATGTGTATTAAATCACTATAAACCAATTTTTATTTATAACTTAAATATTAGGAGAATTAGTTTACGTAGTGCACACATAATAAATTTTTATTTCATATAATTAAATATATAATGAATAATTTTTTAAATATATACTATGTTACAATCAAAATTTATAATAAATTAACATTTTTGAACATGTGAAATAAATTTTAAATTTATTATAAACAATTTATATTACGATGTAATTTTTTAAATTTATTGGTGATTTTTTTATTGTTAAAATTTAAATTAGAATTAAAAGAGTATTGAAAATAATAGATTAAAAGATAGAGATGGAATTTTCTAAACATGTTATTGTGAAAAGAAATTAGTAGAGCATTTTCATTGTAAAAATAATAACAAAACATTATTTATTGGAAATAGTTATTTTCATTTATAATATATTATTATTGGTGTAAAGGAAATAGAAGAATAGTCTCTTTGGTAACCGCAGATATCTTTGAATTGAATTTTAAAAAATAAAGATCTGAATCAAAACTCGAGAGATGTGTGGTAGTTACCGACATAATAGCTTCCCATTACTTTACTTGCTTCCTTGGATAAAAAATTTATTCAAACTTTCTTTGTTATAAATTTATATAAAAATAACAAAAAATGTGAGTACTAATAAATATTTATGCATACTTCTTAAAAATAATAATTTTAACTGGTTTTAATTTTTCTTCACAATATAAATATATAAATTTATCATATTTTTGAGAAAAACCAAACTATGTACAATTATTCTTTTTAAAACATAAATTAAACTAAAACATTTTTTTATATTATATTAATAGAATACATTAAGAACATCATATTAATTAAGAGGAACCAATATTATAATCTCCGTTTCTACTTTATTTATTTATACATGGAAGGATATGGTTAATTATTTTAAAAGGGTGAAGATTTTTCTCAAAATGAGGGTTGAATAATTAATTTTTTTTATTTGTAAGTTTTATACTTAAATAAAGTTTGAAAACATTTATGGATAAGTAGAAATCTTATGCATACCAAAAGAGAAATCTTAAGAATTTTTATTTTTTTTTCTAAACATGTATTTTATTTTTAAATTACATTATTAATTGATGTAGGAATAACAATCAAATCAAAGAAGTTAATTCCAAAGTTCAAAGTTCATAGATAGGAACAACTAACTCCATAAGGGAGGGGGTTAATGGAGTTTGAACTAATAAAGTAAAAAGAGTGTCTAAAAAGTAAAGACACAGATTTATACCGGTTTTATACTAGTTCACCCTACCACGTGGGTTACATCTAGTTCCCTTAAGCAAACCACTTAAGAGCTTTTCACTAACCAAAATCATTTTGGCTACAACGACTTTTAACGCCTCTCTAGGAACAAGTATTCTCCATCTCTCCATGTACAAGTATTCTCCATCTCTACTGGTATAAGTATCCCACCCTCTCCAAGTAAATCAATCATAATCCCCCCCTAAGACTAAAACCTCTCAAGATATGAGAAAAAACACTCTAACAAAAAGAACAATCAAAGCTCACAGGGTATACTTCAAAAAGTAAAGAATTTACAATGTTTAAACAAACAACCCAACTCACTAGACTCTCTATAAGTAGCAAATAATCTACGAAAAAATTACTTTCTTTTTCATTCTTTTAAACTTGTTTTTCTTGTATGTCTTGTTGTTGTATATGTTCTTCTTCGTCTTCTATCTCTTTATATAGCTTTGAAAAGATGAATGTTGAAACTTGAATTTGTACTTCATCATTTTAGTATTAGACGCTCCAAAAGAAAACTTCTTCTTTGAAGATTTTTGCACATGTGGAATGTGTATTTGTTAATGTTGCACTTTGAAAACTTTCTACAACTCTATGAAGTAGAATGTTGAATCTTCAATTTGCATAACTCGAAATTTTTGTAATTCTTGCACTATATCATCTTCGGTTTTCTATTAGATGCTCTATGTAGAAACTTTTGATATGATATATATTATTTGCACATCTTATCTTCTAATTTGATGTTGTTGGTTTTCAAAAACTTTCTCTTGTAAGTATTTGAACGTTGAGATTTGAATCATCTTAACTTGAAGTTTACTTGAATAGACATTGTAGCACCTTTATTTTCTCGTTAAACAATTTGTAATAAAATATTCAATTTAATCTTATATGGCGTCTTTAGTGTTGTAAAAATTTTCTAAAAATAATTTTAAATTTATAATCATTATTAACCATCATTAAATGCAATGGGTAATGTCATATATATTTAATTTTCAGAATCCCAATTTAAAAGATCTTATATACTAGAAACTTTACTAGTAAATTAATTAAAAAACGGTCTACAATTGACGCGTTTAAATGAAATATTTTATTTGAGTAGTTAAATACTATCAATATGAAGTTTTAAAACATTTTCGTAAGAATAGAATGTAGTTTAAGAATATAAGCATTGAGTTTAGAAACTCCTTGATGAGATAGACCGTCTATTACGAAAATGAAGATCGTCTAACGTGATGATGATGATGATTAGACCATCTAACGTGTTTCAGGTTTAGAAGTTGTCTAGTATTATGTGTTCCTGTCGGTTGATTCGCCTCGTCGGTTGACTCGAACGGCAGCCTTTGGCCCTACTATCTCCGCCTGAGAATCGTCCTTCCTTGATCAAGAAATCTCTCACCTACAAAGACAAAGGGCGCCTTGACGACCGTTTGCACTCCGACGCTCAAGTTAGTATAAGAGCAAAGAAACACCAAGTGTATAAAGTAGTTTAAATCTTAGAAACTATGTACCTTGTTAGGGTTCTCGGCACCCTTTATATAGGTTGAAACTAGAGTTTACCTTTGTGTTGTTACCATTGTCTAGGGTTCCTTGGGGAACGTCCTTGCGTCGCTATTTACATGATCTTAGTGTATCTGGCACATAGAACTTCCCTTAACTAGAGTGCAACAAATAATAGAGTGGTCGCCTGGGTACCAACCTGTGCACCTAATCTCTGGCGCCATCTATTTTTGCGGGTGCCCTAAGTATTCACGTGTCATGCATGCAGTTTTCCTTGGAAACCCTAGCCCTAATGGGCCTCCGCGACTCCAAGGATCATTCTCACATGTCGTGCCTGTATGCGCTATACACACCACGTGCATGGATCCCTCGTGACTTAGGCTTCCCTCATACCTCACGTCTTAACTGTTGACTTAGTATAATTCTAGGGTCCACCTTACGTGGCCCACTATTGTTAGAAAAGATGGCTTTAAACTAGAGGGGGGTGAATTGTTTAAAGAGGGTTTTCGCAAACTTTTCAAAACTAGAATGAATTTATCTCAGGAAACAATTGATTCAGAAATTCAGTTCGCCAAAACAGCAAGCAAAAGTTGTAGTACCAGAAAAACAATCGGTTGTTTCGTAGAAACAATCAGTTGTTTATACCAGTAAACAACAAAATAAACTGAATTTAAAGAGTGAGAGATAGAGAGATTGTACACAGTTGTTTATACTGGTTCACTCCAAACCCAGAGCTACATCCAGTCTTCTTAGAACCCTGAGGAAATCCACTAAGCAATCACCACTTGATCACTTACACAACAACCAAGAGAATGACCTTGAACACCTCAAGAAACACACTCTCCTTGGTCAACACACCAACACTAAGATTGCTGATCTTGATCCCCTCAAGAACACACAACCAATCTCAGCAAAACACATAAACGAATACTTGTTCAACAAAGTACAACGATTACACTTCTTATAGAAGATAATTTGAAATCAATACAAGCAGAATCCTATTCCATACACTTTGATCAATCACAAACTCTTAGCAATCTCAGCTCTTTAAAAAACTCAAAAAACTCTTAGGAAAAACTTGTCAAAGATTCTTAAATCTGAAATCTGTTTTTCTGAATATATTCAAAGATGTAGTTTGTTATCAAATCTTAACAAACTCTTAAATTGCATTAAAAGATTGGTCAAAGCATTTAATGACTGGAGCGTAAACATTTAAATCATTTAAAGCTTAGTCAAACAGAAAACAGTTTTTCTGTTATAGTCCCAAAACAAATAATCGGTTGTTTCCTCGAATCAATAGGTTGTTTTGGTACTTAACAGTTCAACCATTTAAAAAGATATTTCAATCTTTTCCTCAAAACACCTAAGTATAAACAATCGGTTGTTTCGACAAAACAATCGGTTGTTTTAACTTAGTTTGATAACATTTTACTTTCACAAAGATTGAGAATGTTAATGCTTTAGATTTAATCAAAGGGTTGATTACAACATATAAACTACCCCAGAACTAAGCTAAACCAGCACAGCAACATCAAGCAAAGCAAAGGCTTCAACATCCTTCAAAGGATTTGGATTCTTCAAAACTTGAACACCACTTGGTAAACAATCTCCCCCTATTTGATGAAGACAAATCCCTGATGCTTGTGTTGTACCTGATTAAATCTGAAGCAGTTCTTGCAATAGAACTTTGAGCAAAACATTGAACTTCTGATATTTTGTTAGCGCACAGATAAACAGTTAATAACCTTCAGAACTAAATATCAGAAAAAAAATATTACATAACCCAAACTGTTTTAACAACTAAAAACAGAAACTTAAAACACAACATATATATCTCCCCCTATTTGTCTTCACAAATAGACAGAGATAAGATATAAAACAAGATATTGTTTGGATTACATCAGAATTAAAGCAGCAACAGCAGAAAGAAAGAAATTTAAAAACCATATGTAACAGCAAGAAAACAATCGATTGTTCTGATAACCAATCGGTTGTTTTTCCTTCATTCTTCTTCATCAGCAAACTGAAGATCAAAGATTTGATTCTGAACAGCTTCAATCTGTTCATCCAGAGTCATGAATCTTGCATCCATGTTGTTGAATCTGTTATCAATGTTCTGGAAGTTGCTAACACACAGATCATGAAGATTTATTTGATTCTCCCAAAAAGTATCAAGCCTATTGATCATGTATCTTTCAAAAGAAGACATGGTTGGCATTCCATCTTCCTGATCTCTAGCACCAGCACTAGGTCCAGCGTCTTGATAATCTTCAGGTTGATCTTCATTTTGAACATCCATATCAGCAGGTTCATCTTGTTCAAGATTAGCAGCACCACTAGATGAGGCACCATGATCACCATCCTTGCTTATCCATTTTCCACCTACTTTTGTAAAACCCATCTTGCTAAGTGATCCATTGCTCAACTCTTGAGTTGACTTGACCAACTCAGAAGTTTCATCTTCAAGATTAACTTCAAAATAGAGTAGAAATTTAGATATCAAAACAACATATGGATAATGATAATCTCCTAACCTCATGGCTTTTTGCTTGTGTTCTTTGATGATATGGATCCAATTGATTTTGATTTTCTTGGTGATGCAGAAGTTATATACCAGATCTTCTTCAGTTAGCACAGAATGATTATTCCCCCTTGGAGTTAGAATCCAAGTTACAATGAGAGCAAGCAATCTCTCATCAAGCTTCAAACCTCCAACCGAGCATGTACTAACTTGAGCATGTTTATTCTTCAAGCAACTTTTGTAGAATTGGATTTTGTTAAAATCCTCCACCACTCCAAGGTTTCCCTTGTTGATTCTCAGACCAGAGAACTTAAGACCAGCAACAACAGTCCATACATCATGAGATATCTCCATTTCTACACCTTTCACATGAGAAACTAGATTGTTTTCCTCAAACTTCAAGTTTGTGTAGAACACCCTCACCAAATCTGGATAAATGTTTCCCTTCATCTCTAGAAACTTTCTGAGAGATTGATCCTTGAGCAGCCTTCTCACATTATCAAGCTTTTGACTTTTCAGCCAATCAAAGCATACAACCTTGGGGTTGTTTATCTTCTTGATACTTGTTTCATACCTATACTTCTTAATGAGATCATTGTCTCCAGAAAACCAGCCTTCTAGCCTTCTTCCAGACCTTACAACCCTTGTTTTGACTCTCTTTGCGGTGGGAGGAGTTGATTCCATGATGGCAGAGACAAAAACGGAGGAGAACTCACTTCACAGATTTTTGCAAGAGATGTTGCAAGAGATATTGCAAGAGATGTTGCAATTGGTTGTTCTTGTGGAAGAAATCTGCACCAGATTTTATAGCAGTAAAAGAATCAACTTGAATTTAATTTCATTCAATGGGTACCTGGTTTTCAGAGAGAGAGGACTTGACTCTGCTCTGCACAGAAAATGTCAGAAAAAGCTGAAAATCACATGGTCTTCCCATGTGATTTTTGACTAGTCATTAAGGCTCTTGAAATTTCAAGATGTTGGAATATATTCCTTTATGACTGTTGTAACTTCTCTCTGAACATAATCAGCTTTCAACACAGATTCTTTGACCAAGATTCTCTCTTTTAAATTGATCTTCAACGGATAGAAATTCAAAATAGCAATTAAAACAATTTCTTCATAGTGTTGTCAGACCCAAAACAATCAGTTGTTTCGAAGAAACAATCGGTTGTTTTTCTGCAGCAGTTAAAAACTTGTTTTTGAATTTTAACCATGAGCAGAAAGAGTTCAAAGCAGATGACATTGATTATAAAAGGATTGTTTAACCATAAGAAAGAACTTTGAAACAGAAATTAAGAACAAATAAAGGAAAGTCTTATCCTTATGTTGATTCTTCAATGAGTCATATGCTTTATGATCAAGAAGCCTCTTTTCACTATTGAGGTCTTTTGCATAGCATTGATTCAGCTTCAATGACTGCCTTTTTCTTCAACAGCTTGATCAGATGACTCAGTCCTTCCTTTTTCTTTAGTTTTCCTGCATAAACGATTTCAAGTAGCAAGATTTGGTCCCCAAACAAATTTGGGTCCGTTTGTCTTTTCTTTGCAGTTAGAAACATCACATCCCTTAGGAATCCATTTCATAAAACCTCTTGGAACAGAATATTTCCTTATTTTACAGAACCTAACAGAGTGGCCTTTCTTCATGCAGTAAAAGCATGTAACAACCGGTTGTTTCGTCTTAACAATCGGTTGTTTTTCTGATTTTCTTGAAAAACTTTTTGAAAACTTATCTTGCTTGTTTTGTGGATTAAAGCCTAAACTAGCCTTTCCAAAAACACAGCTTTGAGATGCCAAGACATTCTCAAAGTTTGATTTCCCCTTTGAAAGCTTGTCCACAGTTTCAACAAGATAATGAACCTTTTTCTCAAGATTTTCACAATTTTCTCAAATGAGAGTATCACACTTGCAAGAAGCATTTTTGAAATGATTTTCCAATTTTTCAAAATCACTTTTTGCTTTTTCCAGATCCTCTTCAAGTGATTTAACTCTCTTTTCAAGCCAACTGTTAAGATCTTTCAATCGGTTGTTTGAAAGAACCAATCTATTAGCTTCATCATGTGTTTCTTGAAAAGCTTCAAGCAATTCACTGTAATTTTGTTCATTTAAGGAAGCACATGAACTTACCTCACTTGAGCTGCAAGATTCATCATCATTTTCAGCTACCAAACATATGTTTGCTTTTTCATCTTCACTTGATGAAGAACTTGATGATGACACCTCATTTTCATCCCAAGCGATGTAGGCTCTTTTTGTCTTGCCTTTCATCTCCTTGTAACTAGTCTTTTTCTCTTTGCTCTTGTTTGGACAATCTGCCTTTATATGACCTTGCTCACCACAACCAAAACAAGTATAGTTATTTGAATTGAATTCATTGGGTTTCTTGTTTCCATACCTATCCTTGTTGTTGTCTTTGTTGCGGTTTCTCTTTAAGAATTTTCTGAATTTTCTTAACAGCAAGCTAAGGTTTTCCTCATCACTATCAATACTGGAATCTTGCTTTCCCTTGTGTTTGGATGCTTTCAAGGCTATGCTCCTTGTGTGCTTATCTTCACTCTCTTGAACATTGAGTTTATTCATCTCTAGCTCATGTTCCCTAAGCTTTCCAAAAGAAGCAACACTTAATGATGTTAGATCTTTAGATTCAGAAATAGCAATTACCTTTGGTTGCCATGCTCTATCAAGACATTTCAAGATCTTGATGTTCAGCTCTTCTTTTCAAAGGTCTTGTCTAGGCTCATAAGGTGATTGATGATGTGCATAAATCTTTTCTGCACCTAAGCAATTATTTCTCCTTTAAGCATTCTAAACATCTCATACTCTTGGATAAGAGCATGCTTTCTAGCTCTTTTCCCCTCATTTGTTCCTTCATGAGTGACTTCCAAAGTGTCCCACATTTCTTTTGATGATTTGCATTGCGAGACCCTGAAAAACTCATCAGAATTTAAAGCAGAGGTTATAATATTTTTGGCAATGCAATCGAATTTGGCCTTTTTGGTTTCTGCATCAGTCCATTGACACTATGGTTTCTCAATGACAGATCCATCATTTTCAAACTTTGGGATAAAAGGACCATTTTCAATTGCATCCCAAATTCCTTAGTCAAGAGATTCCATAAATATTTTCATTCTTACTTTCCAAAACTGGTAGTTCAAACCACAAAACAAAGGTGGTCTGTTAATTGAAGCACCTTCCCCAAAAGGTAGTCTATCAGCCATTAAAAAGATTTTTAGGATCAACTTGAATAAATTTCAAGAACCAAGCTCTTGATGCCAATTGTTAGAAAAGATGGCTTTAAACTGGAGGGGGGGGGTGAATTGTTTAAAGAGGGTTTTCGCAAACTTTTCAAAACTAGAATTTATCTCAGGAAACAATTGATTCAGAAATTCAGTTCGCCAAAACAGCAAACAAAAGTTGTAGTACCAGAAAAACAATCGGTTGTTTCGTAGAAACAATCGGTTGTTTATACCGGTAAACAACAAAATAAATTGAATTTAAAGAGTGAGAGATAGAGAGATTGTACACAGTTGTTTATACTGGTTCACTCCAAACCCAGAGCTACATCTAGTCTTCTCAGAACCCTGAGGAAATCCACTAAGCAATCACCACTTGATCACTTACAAAACAACAAAGAGAATGACCTTGAACACCTCAAGAAACGCACTCTCCTTGCTCAGCACACCAACACTAAGATTGTTGATTTTGATCCCCTCAAGAACACACAGCCAATCTCAGCAAAACACATAAACGAATACTTGTTCAACAGAGTACAAGGATTACACTTGTTACAGAAGATAATCTGAAATCAATACAAGCAGAATCCTATTCCATACACTTTGATCAATCACAAACTCTTAGCAATCTCAGCTCTTTGAAAAACTCAAAAAACTCTTAGGAAAAACTTGTCAAAGATTCTTAAATCTGAAATCTGTTTTTCTGAATACATTCAAGGATGTAGTTTGTTATCAAATCTTAACAAACTCTTAAGTTGCATTAAAAGATTGGTCAAAACATTTAATGACTGGAGCGTAAGTAGTTAAATCATTTAAAGCTCAGTCAAACAGAAAACAGTTTTTATGTTATAGTCCCAAAACAAACAATCGGTTGTTTCCTCAAATCATTCGGTTGTTTTGGTACTTAACAGTTCAACCATTTAAAAATAGTTTTCAATCTTTTCCTCAAAACACCTAAGTATAAACAATCGGTTGTTTCGACAAAACAATCGGTTGTTTTAACTTAGTTTGAAAACATTTTACTTTCACAAAGATTGAGAATGCTAATGCTTTAGATTTAATAAAAGGGTGGATTACAATATATAAACTACCCCAGAACTAAGCTAAACCAGCACATCAACATCAAGCAAAGCAGAGGCTTCAACATCCTTCAAAGGATTTGGATTCTTCAAAACTTGAACACCACTTGGTTCAACAACTATAACGTTCAGACCGCCGATGTCCGATCTCTCCCTCTGTTGTCGAGGTCTGATGTCGATCTCCAACATCGGGGTCTATGGTACCGATGTCTGAAGATTGACCAGTCTCCTGATAGGTGCGTCTGGGCCCCCCCTTACGTGGCCCCCTTCCACTATCAGGAACTGGTGTGAGATGTCTGAGGTCAGTCTCTGGAACTAATGACCCAGGAGTGGTTGGGACACAAGCCCCCCAATCTCGAGCTGTAACTTGTTTTAGCGAACAGCGAAGAGACTAAGTGATCGCCCTGGGCGACCTACGTGGCACTGGGTAACGGGATGTGAACAGTACACCGAAGTGACGTCTCACCAACTTTTTAATCCAGCATACCCGTGGCAAGATCAATGGTTGGGACTCGTTGGCGCTTGAACTTCTTCGTGCATTGTTTCATTACTCTCACTTAAGCAAACCCTCTCTCAAGCATTTCTTCAAAACGCTCTCTCTTCTCCTTCCAAAACTCAAACCTCAACTCATTCAAAGGTATGATTTTTACTCACCGATTGCTCTTTGATTTCACTGCTTATAACATGCCATAACTGTTCTGGGACTGTTTATGTTTTCTACATTTTAGGTTTTTTGCACTTTCATTTCCCCTGTTTTACGCTTCGTGACTCTGTTTTTTTGGGTTTTCTGGGTCGCGTCTTCGCCTTCTTCTGAACCCTCATTTTCTTCCTTTCTCTTCTCTCTTTTTAGCTTTCACGAGATGGCCATAACGAAAACAACATTGAACCCTCCACCCCATGTTAACTACAAAGCCCTTTACCACTGGGCCACTGAAGCCCTCCTTGTTGAGACCTCTCAGTTGAACACCCATGAGGACATACATAAGTATAAGCAAAGCGAATCCCAAGACAAATTCCACGTCTTCGAGAAAGAGCTCGACGCGTTCCTAAAGGTTCTTCCTGTGTGTGCTGGCGATCGGGCGGATCCTAACGAGCCCTTCTTCTTCCTGTACACCACAGTCTTCAAGCGGCTCAAACTCCGCCTTCCTTTCACGGGGTTTGAGTGCGCCCTACTCACTGAGGTTAACGTGGCCCTATCCCAACTACATCCCAACAGTTGGGCGTTCGTGCGAGCCTTTGTGATCCTCTGCAATTACTTGGGGCATCCTCCCTTCGTAGATGTCTTCTTGTACTTCTTCGAGGCCAAGAACCCGGGAAAGAAGCTATGACTGAGCTTCAATGGGTTGGTGGGGAGGCCCCTTTTGACCTTGTTCCAGCAGTCATACAAGGGCTTCAAGAAGAAGTTCTTGAAGATTTGTTGTAGCATCCCCGACCCCACCCTCCTGGATGGGTTCCCCCTCTATTGGGTGGAGAAGCCTGGACTAAAAAGGCCAAGGAGTGTAAAGGACCTAACTCCACCAGACCGAGAGATGTGTCAACTACTCTCTAGCTTGGGAGTGGTGTTTGACACAAAAGGGGGGTCCCCCAAGGAACCATGTTGCTTCACTCTTGGTGTTTCTAACTGATGTGAACGGTTCTTAACTAACCTCGTCCTCACCCATAAGGCAAGGGAGGTTTTTAACAACTGACCGCTACCTTGCTGTATGAAGTCAAGAGACAGGTCTGAATAATTGACCGCAACCTTGTTGTAAAAAGTCAAGGGACAAGTCTTTAGCAGCTGAACAATACTATTCTCGACCTTCGTGAACCTACGCAAGAGGGAGGCTCACTAAGGAACCATACTATTTCCGACCTTGGCATATCACTTCAAGGGAGAGGTTCGTTCAACTGTCGAACCATATTATTCTCAACCTTGGTGAACTCACGCAAGAGGGAGGTTCATTGCGAAACCATACTACTTCCGCTCTTGACTTAACACTTCAAGGGAGAGGTTCATTTAACTCTCGAACCATACTATTCTCAGCCTTGATGAACTCACGCAAGAGGGAGGTTCACCGAGGAACCATACTACTTCCTCTCTTGGCTTAACACTTCAAGGGAGAGGTTCATTTAATTGCATTGCACAACGTACTTTCAACTGAATAACTGAAATTTTATTGGGGGTGACCTCATTAAAAAACCCATATAAGGGAAAAAAAAGTGTCCCCTAAGACTATGTACAATGCAAACAACTTAACTGAAATAAAACTTAAGGTTGGTCGCATTCCAGGTACGAGGGATCGCCCCGCCTTCCAACGTTTTGAGGTTGTATGCTCCGTCCCCAAAGGCCTTTGTCACTTTGAAAGGACCAATCCACTTGGGAGATAGCTTGTTTTCTAACTGGTACAGGTGGGCCTTTCGCATTACCAGGTCGGCGACCTGGAACTCCGAGGTCTCAGCTTGGAGTTGTACTTGTACTCCACCCTCCTCTTTGAGGCTTCAACATTAATCCTTGCTTCCTCCCTTACTCCGTCCAGTAGATCCAGGTTCACCTTCCTCTCTTCATTGGATTCTTCAACCACGAAATTCTAGAAACGCAACGAGTTTTCCTGGATTTCTACTGGAATCATCGCGTCTGAACCGTACACCAAGTTAAAGGGCATCTCTTTGGTTGTGGACTGGGGGTAGTGTGGTAAGCCCACACAATTCTAGGAACTTCTTCTGCCCAGGCCCCTTTGGCTTTGTCTAGCCTTCTCTTCAGACCTTTGAGCAAAACTCGGTTGGCAGACTAGACATGTCCATTCGTCTGGGGGTGTTCGACTGACGGGAATACCTGTTTTACTCCCAGTTCTGTGCACAAGTTGCCCAATTGCTGGCTTGCAAACTGGGTACCATTGTCAGACACCAACCTTTTTGGGATTCCAAAGTGGCACACTATGTTCTTCCACACAAAGTGCTGGATCTTATGGGTTGGACCTGCGCCACTAGCTTAGCCTCGATCCACTTTGTGAAATACTCTATGGCAACCACGAGGTACTTCATCTGTTGCACTGCTAAAGGGAAAGGCCCTACAATGTCGATCCCCCAAGTATGGAATGGCCATGGGCTATAGATCGATCTCAGCTCCTCTGGAGGCGCCTTGTGCCAGTCAGCATGCAGCTTGCACTGCTTGCACCGCTGCGCATACCTCGTGCAATCATCCCTCATGGTTGGCTAGTAATATCCTGCACAAATAGCCTTCGATGAGAGAGATCGATTGCCGATGTGGCTACCGCATATCCCCTCATGCAGTTCTGCCATAATGTGCGTGCATTGCTCGCCATTTACACACACCAGGATAAGATGGGTGAATCCATGCCTGAATAACTTCCCATCGATCAAGGTGTACTTGTTTGAATTTTTCTTGATTTTTCTAGCTTCTGTGGGCCCTAACGGGAGTACTTCATCGGCCAAATAGCGTTGGTAGGGTGTCATCCATGTTTCTCCTGTTTCAACTTTGTAAACTTGTGGCGACATCTCCCCAGCAACCGGGTATACACTTATTTTGGGCGTTTTCATCGCCTCATGCGTTAACGACCGATGACTCTTCCTCATCCCTTCCGATGTGCTGACCTCCTGGACTTCTGCCGTATTGTCTGTGGTAGTTCGAGGTGTCTTCAAGGTCTCCTAAATCATTGTCCTCTGCCTGCCTCCCTTGCCCGAACTGGCGAGCTTTGTAAGCAAGTCTGCTCAGGCATTCTACTCTTTGGGCACGTGTACTAACTCGAACACCTCGAACGTCTCCTCTAGAACTTGGACGTACTCTAAGTATGCAGCCATCTGAGGGTCTTTAGCTTGATACTCCCCCTTGACCTGACCTGTGACTAACAAGGAGTCACTCTTTGCCAGCAAACCTTTTGCTTCCATCTCCTTGGCCAACAACATTCCAGCGATCAGGGCCTCATACTCCGCTTGGTTGTTACTGGCCTTGAAAGCGAACCGTAGGGCCTGCTCAATTAGCAACCCATCTGATCCTTCCAAGATGACACTAGCCCCACTACCTTGCTGGTTTGAGGAACCTTCTACGAAAAGCCTCCATCTGAAACTTGCTCCTTCTCGGTGCATGGCTGCCGAGGAGAGCTGCCGAGGAGAGCTCTACTACGAAGTTAGCGTAAACTTGACATTTAATGGGGCCTCTAGGCTCATACTGCACATCAAACTCAGATAGCTCTACCGCCCATCACACCATCCTGCCTGCCACATCTAGCTTCTGTAAGACCTTGCGTATTGGAAGGTTCGTCATCACTATCACAGTGAAGCTCTCGAAGTAGTGGCGAAGTCTTCGCGCCGAGAACACTACCGCCAGAGTTGCTTTCTCTAGGGCATGCTATCTCACCTCTGGCCCTTGCAACACTTTGCTGACGAAGTATATCGGTTTCTACACCTGGTCCTGCTCTTGTAGCAGAACCGAATTGATCGTTTTCTCTGTGATTGAGAAGTATAGGCGGAGTGGAGTACCTAGTTCTGGCTTGCACAACACTGGTGGACTGCCCAGGTACTCATTCAACTTTATGAACGCCTATTCATATTCTCTGGTCCATACGAACCTACTATTTCTCTTCAGGCATTGGAAATAAGGATGCCCCTTATCTCCTCCCATTGATACAAATCTGGACAGAGCGACCATGTGCCATGTCAACTACTGCACCTCCTTAATTGAGATCAGGCTCCTCATGGCTATTATTGCGACGCATTTCTCAGGGTTCGCCTCTATCCCACGCTCGGAGAGTAGGAATCCTAAGAGCTTGCCTGCCTCTACCCCGAACACACACTTCTCTAGGTTCAGCTTCATCCTGTACTTCGCTATCGTGGTGAATAGCTCTTCAAGGTCTCCTACGTGTTGCTCCCTCTGCTGGGAGGTGACCACCATGTCATCAACATACGCTTGGACATTTCGCCCTAACATGGGCGCTAACACTCTATCCATCAGCCTCTGGTAGGTGGCACCTGCGTTCTTTAGCCCAAAAGGCATCACCTTATACCAATAACAAGACAACTCTGCCATTAACGTTGTCTTGCACTCGTCCCTATGGTGCATCATGATCTGGTTATAACCAGAGAAGACATCTAGGAAGTTGAGTAGTCTGCATCCAGACACACTGTCCACCAAGGCGTCAATACTAGGCAACGGGTAGGAGTCCTTCGGACAGGCCTTGTTAAGGTCTATGAAGTCAACGCATATCCTCACTTCTCGCTGGCCTTCTTCACTAGTACCACATTGGCCGGCCATTCAGGGTACTGAATCTCCCTAATGTGGCTAACCTTCAACAACTTCTTTGTCTCTTCGCAAACGATCTGACTCCTCTCCTCGTTGAACTTTCGTCTTCTCTAGCGCACAGGTCGGACCTAGGGATCCATGGTGAGGCGATGACACAAGAAGTCAGGATCTATGCCAGGCATGTCAGAAGCGGACCACGCGAAAGCATCAAGGTGTCATGCTATGACTTCGACAATCTGATCCTGTTTCTCTTGGCCTAAGGATTTTCCAAGCTTGAACATCTTCCCACCGATCTCTCGCTCCAACACATATTCGGTGGGTTCGGGTCGTCTCTCCCGGGCGATCTCTGCACGGGTGACCCCTTCTTCCCTTGGAGGCTGGGTAGTAACAACGAACACCTCTCTCTTCATTTTGATGTTATTTTCATAAGATTTTTTAGCCTCTTTCTGGTCAGATTTGATGGTGATCACTGTACCCTCAAAGGAAGGCAGCTTCATCTTCATATGCCTCGTAGAGGCAATCGCTCTAATCCTGTTCAAAGCAGGTCTACCTAATAGTATATTGTAGGCTGATGGGGCGTTAACGACAAGATACCTGAAGTTAGCAGTGCATGAAGTTGTGCCATCCGTGAAGGTCGTCCTCAGCTTTATATGCCCACGCACCTCCACCTGGTCTCCAGCGAAACCATACAAGCACCCGGTATAGGGCCTCAACTGGTCCGGGGCCGCAACTTGTTGAAGGTTGACCAAAACATTACGTCGGTCTAACTTCCTTGGTCTACGAGGATGCGATGCACCCTCGTGCCTGTTGTGACTAACAAAATCACTATCGGGTCATTGTCATGGGGTATGACATCCTGGCGTTCGGCCTTGGTGAAGACAAGGTTGACGTCAGGAGTCTAATCTACCTCCTGTGTGCATCCTCCTCTTGAGAATCCTCTAGAGATGGTGTTGATCTCCCCATGAATGGGCACCTCGTGCCCCTGATCTGCCCCTGAGGTCACCAACGCTTGATCGTTCTGCTGCTCTGAAGGTAATCCTTTAAGAAGCCGCTCTTCACTAGCTCATACAGTTGGTGTGCTAGGGCCAAGCAATTGCGTATATAATGGCCATGTGCTTGGTGAAACTCGCACCAAGCGTTCTTGTTGGGCCCCATCTTTCTGTCGGTCCTCGCGGGTACCTTCAGCCTTGCCACTATGTTTGGAACAACGATCAACTCCTTGACCTCTATACGAAAATTATGTTTAGGGGGTTGGTTCCTTCGTGGGCGCGTCCTTGCCTAGGACTGTTCGTAGGGTTTCCCTGCACCCTTCTTCTCTGTGGTCACCTCGTGCACCCTCATGGGTTGAGGTCAACCTGACGCTCGAGGTTGGACAGGACCGACGAGACCGCGTTTCTCTATGACTCATTCATCTGCAGGGATGTGCGCCAAAGCCCGACGTCTAATCTCGGTGAACGTCTTCGGGTAAAACCTTAGCAACAATTCACTGAAAGGTCCTGACAACATTCCTTTGACGAAGGCGTGTATCGTCATGGCCTCACTATGGGTTTCAGCCTTACCACCTAGACCCCAAACCTGTTCAAGTACTCTTTCAAAGACTCCCCCTGGTATTGTTTAATGTCAAAGACATCATAAGAGAATCGAGTGGGGGCCCTGTTAAAGAGGTATTGTTCTCTTAACAACGTCGCGAATTGGTCAAAGGTAGTGATGTGTTCGTCAGGGAGGCTGACGAACCACTCCAGCGCCGCGCCTGCCAACATGCTCATAAGCAGCTTACAGTACACAACGTCAGACCCTCCTATGAGCATCATCTGAGTGTGGAACGTTGTGAGATGGGCCTTTGGGTCCTCGACATCCGTGAAGGTGACCTTCGGGCCCAGAGATGTGGTTGGCAACGTTGTATCCATGATCGCTTGAGAGAATGACATGGGACGTGCCCTAGGCAGTACAGGTGGGGCATGTTCATCCACCGCGCGTTCTTCCGCTTGTTGCAAATCTCTACGCAATTCCTCATTGGCTTTGCGCAACTCTTCGTTGTCTACACGTGATGCGACAATTTCAACCCTAGATGCCGCCACCTCCGCTTGGAGGGCATGCATAGTCTCCAAGATTTGTTGCGTGGTAACGTTATCCCCTCCCAGGGGCACAACACCTGTGTTTACAACAGATCCTTGCCTCGTACTTCTCATCTTGTTGGTAAAAACTCTCAACACGATTGTGAGTGGGACCTTGTTTTATCGGGCCCCACAGTGGGCGCCAAATGTTCCTACCGGTTGACTCACCTTGCCGGTTGACTCGAACAGCAGCCTTTGGCCCTACTATCTTCGCTTGAGAATCATCCTTCCTTGATCAAAAACTCTCTCACCTGCAAAGACAAAGGGCGCCTTGATGTCCGTTTGCACTCCGTCGCTCAAGTCATTATAAGGGCAAAGAAACACCAAGTGTATAAAGTAGTTTCAATCTTAGAAATTGTGTACCTTGCTAGGGTTCTTGGCACCCTTTATATAGGTTGAAACTAGGGTTTACCTTTGTGTTGTTACCCTTGTCTAGGGTTCCTTGGGGAATGTCCTTGCGCCGCTATTTACATGATCTTAGCGTATCTGGCACATAGAACTTCCCTTAACTAGAGTGCAACGAATAACAGAGTGGTCGCCTGGATACCAACCTATGCACCTAATCTTTGGCACCATCTATTTTTGCAGGTGCCTTAAGTATTCATGTGCCATGCATGCAACTTTCCTTGGAAACCCTAGCCCTAATGGGCCTTCGCGACTCCAAGGATCATTCTCACGTGTCGTGCCTGTATGCGCTATACACACCACGTGCATGGATCCCTCGTGACTTAGGTTTCCATCATACCTGATGTCTTAATTGTTGACTTAGTATAATTCTAGGGTCCACCTTACGTGGCCCACTATAACATTCATACCGCCTATGTTCGATCTCTTCCTCTGTTGACGAGGTTTGATGTCGATCTCCAACATCGGGGTCTATGGTACCGATGTCTGAAGACTGACTAGTCTCCTGATAGGTGCATCTGGGGCCCCCCTTACGTGGCCCCCTTCCACAATCAGGCATCGGTGTGCGATGTCTAAGGTCAGTCTCTGGAACTGATGACCGAGGACTGGTCGGGACATTATGCAATCCATGATGAACGCCCAATAAGTCTAACATAAAGAAACTGTCTAACTTCTTTAACACAACAAGACCGTCTAGTACATTAAGTACAATGAGATTGTCAAATAGGTTAATCATTATGAGATCATCTATGATATGATTCCAATAGCAAAATATAGATGATTCTTTGACATTTTATGGAATCAACTTGAGTTGGAGAATGAATAGGCACTTTTAATAGAAATGGATCAATGTTCTATGTTTCAAGAACTCACCAAAACTTGCACCAAACACCAAACTCACATGGAAGACCCATTTCTTGCCAATTGAACCGATTAAATTGAACAAGAAAGTAAATGAACCGATTGAAACTCTAAAGAAAGCAATTGAACCGAACAAAACATGAAAAGGAGCTACTGAACTGAATTAAAACAATAAGAAATTGAAAAGAACCAAACAAAAGTGCAAGAAAAGGAAGATGAACCGAATAAAAGAAACTACACTTGTTTTAGAGTTCATATGGACATGGAAATGGAAGAACTAAATGGAGAAGAGAGGAAACTTATGTGGATGAAGAACTTGGTTGATGAACACGCCACTTGAAGTGTGATTGCTCCAAGATAAGTGTGAATTGCCGCCACTTGAGGGAACCAAGGCTCTCAAGATGAGACTAGGAAAAGGAGAAATCAAATCTCACTCACTCAATCACCAAATTGGGAGAGTTTCTTTACTACAAATTCCAAATCTGCATTATGAAGGACCTAAGCCCTCCTTTTATAGGAGCAAGGGCTGGTCATGAAGCTTACAAAACAAGCTAACCAAAAGTCCCTTGCATGCTACTCACTTCTAGCACCTAAAGTTAAGCATGAAGAGTCACCTTCTAGAAAATTCTAAACTAATGCCTAAAAATGCTTTTACAAAAGAGGTATCTAAGGTTTCCCTCTAAGCACCTTCCTAAAAACTATATATTTAAACATTCTACATTTTATAAAAGAAACTATAAAGATAGATATTTATTTTAAGCCCATTCTTTGAAGGCTTGTAGACTTCTTTGGCTTTAGGCTTGATCCTCTCTTTATTTTATGTCTTCTTTTAATTTTGAAAAGACTAGAAGGAAGAACTTCAAATGTGTAGGTGAATGACCTTTCCCTTCATTAATAAAAGCCTCCTTTATTTGATTCTCATCATACTCCTCGAGTTGGAGAGAATTCGTCCACGAATTTTAAATCCCTGCATATAACAAAGTCAGTTTAGTTTTACAATTAAAAGTGGAAGAAAAATGTAAACATGACTTATCATTTGTAAACAATGGGATTTCAGAAAAGGAGGTTCTATAAATCGACCAAGTTGGAAAAATTTGTTTGGGAATGATGATATCTTTTGGAAAAAGGCCTCTTAAATGGTGAAAACCATTAGGAGGTATGAAATCATCCCTAACACTTTTTAACCAAGATGGTGTTGAAATGGAAACCTTGGGTAATGAAAAAGATAAGGAAGGAAAACACCTTGGAGGTGAAAGGATAAGACTCATGTCAACTTGGCTTTCTTTGTTTTTTTCATTTTTACGTGAGGGAGGTGGGTGAGGTAGGTCTTGTTTTACCTTGTTTGTCATTAAGGTTTTTTGTGGACAATGAAGAGCTATGTTGCCAAAACCTAAACATTTAAAACATTTTATATTGGAAGTTTTGGTAGGTGACTTAGGAGTAGAAGAATTTGTAGTAGAAACTTGTTTTGTAGACGTGGTTTTCAAAAGATATAATTCCATCTTGATGGCTATGCGAAGCACTTGCTTCAAAGAAGAGTACTCATTTAATTCTATAAATTCTCTAATATCTCTTCTTAAACCACGGACAAACCATTTTATCTTTGACTTTTCATTAGCATGCATATTCATTTTAGTCAAAGTGGTTTCAAAATCTTTAAAGTATTCATCTACCATCCTATGTCCTTGAGGAAGCCTTTGGAACTTCAACAAGTGTTCCTTCCTAGAATGAGGAACAAACCTCGCGCGCATATACTCTTTCAAAGTATTCCAAGAAACCACGGGAGGTTTCTTGCGATACATAATGTCCATTACAATTGTACGCCACCATTCTTTGGCATAATCACTAAATTCTAAGGTGGCTAGCTTATATTTGTGCTCATCAAGGATCTTATGGGTCTCAAATATTTGTTCACACTTAGCCTCCCAATCTAAATATACATTAGGATCATTAGAGCCATTGAAACAAGGAAGCTGGACCGAAGGTAGCCTAGCCTTTGCATTTCGGTAGTAGCCATCTTCATGTTTATCTTCATGAGCATGAGATGGTCTAAATCCATGAAAGTTGGGTTGAGGTCTCCTTCTTCTATGATCTTCTTCACGTCCATGATCATTGGAAGAGCCTCTTGATGAAGGTCTATGATGAAGATGCTCTCCATTAATAGAATGAGAGGACCTAGCTTGCTTCATTTCAAGTCTTTGTAATCTTTCCTCCAACTTTCTTATAGCTTCATCATTGAGATTAATGGTTCGTTTTGCCTTTTTTAATTCATCAAGAGCAGCAGCTTTGCTAGAAGAAGAATGCTGTTTGGAAGAACCACTGCTGTAATATGAAGCCATGTATAAAAGAAAACATCAAACAACAAAACAACAAACAAAGTTAAGAAAACAAAGTTAGCAAAAAGTAATTTGGTAGCAAACTGCCGAAGTGAATTTGGCTTGACAAGAAGTCACTCTCAAAGAAATAATGTCCCTGCACCAATCTGATCTTGAGGTCTTGGAATCCTCAAATGAAAGATGTCAAAGCAAGGCACACCAATCTCAAAGCCAACCACAACAAAACCAATGAAGCAATAAAGACAAACAAGAAAAGGTATAAGCAATGAAAGGCTATAACAAAAGGAAAACTAGATGTATGACAAACTCAAAGATTAATGAATAAAAGACAAGCAAGAAAATAAGGAACTCAATGAAGAAGTAGGCACACAAAAGAATACCTAAAGAAAAGCACTAGAGTATATGAAGAAAACAAAAACAAGCTACTGGAAAATATTTTTTATGCAAACTGTGCTTGATGTTCACTGATTTAACTGGAATGATATACAGCGAACTGGATTATGAAATTTAAACCACAGAAACTTCAATATGTTAACTCAATAATGGCACTGGAATTACTTAAAAACAGTAAGCCAATTAATTGAGATAAATTTTTCAAAATCGTTGCCAGATTACTGTATTTTTTTCGGCAGAATTGTACACTTTTTGTATTTTATTTATCATTTTTTGTGTACTTTGAATTTTTGAGTACTTCTTTTTTCTATGATTTTATAACACTTTGAAGAACACAAATCCAGAATTTCAGAATTTTCCAATTAGTAAATCAATTGCAATAAGGAAAAACAGTAAGCACGTTTTCAGAAAACAGAGGAATCTTAACAGGAATGAAAAACAGAATTAAGAACTAGCAAAGACATAATGGAAAATGATGTATAGGAGCTTGTATAGGTCTAAAATACAAGTATGAACTCAATTCTAAAACAGAAAATGCACAAAGGATCAAGATATAAATGCAGAAAACTGTATTACACCAAAGCAAGAAACAAAAAATGCAATAAAAGTACTACAAGAAGTGATGACATTCTTGGAAAAACATGACTATGACAAAACTTGTATGGATTCAAAAAGGAAAAAACACAAACACTTGGTAGGCACAATTAAGAAAAAAGCAAGAATACTCAAATATAATCCTAAAAACAGAAAAGAAACAACAAAAAGATAGAGCTCTTGAATTAAAAGTGCAACACAACTCAAAATTAAACAAGAACAAACCTAAGACTCGTGATACCACATGATATGATTCCAATAGCAAAATATAGATGATTCTTTGACATTTTATGGAATCAACTTGAGTTGAAGAATGAATAGGCACTTTTAATAGAAATGGATCAATGTTCTATGTTTCAAGAACTCACCAAAACTTGCACCAAACACCAAACTCACATGGAATACCCATTTCTTGCCAATTGAACCGATTAAATTGAACAAGAAAGTAAATGAACCGATTGAAACTCTAAAGAAAGCAATTGAACCGAACAAAACATGAAAAGGAGCTACTTAACTGAATTAAAACAGTAAGAAATTGAAAAGAACCGAACAAAAGTGCAAGAAAAGGAAGATGAACCGAATAAAAGAAACTACACTTGTTTTAGAGTTCATATGGACATGGAAATGGAAGAACTAAATGGAGAAGAGAGGAAACTTATGTGGATGAAGAACTTGGTTGATGAACACGCCACTTGAAGTGTGATTGCTCCAAGATAAGTGTGAATTGCCGCCACTTGAGGGAACCAAGGCTCTCAAGATGAGACTAGGAAGAGGAGAAATCAAATCTCACTCACTCAATCACCAAATTGGGAGAGTTTCTTTACTACAAATTCCAAATCTGCATTATGAAGGACCTAAGCCCTCCTTTTATAGGAGCAAGGGTTGGTCATGAAGCTTACAAAACAAGCTAACCAAAAGTCCCTTGCATGCTACTCACTTTTAGCACCTAAAGTTAAGCATGAAGAGTCACCTTCTAGAAAATTCTAAACTAATGCCTAAAGATGCTTTTACAAAAGAGGTATCTAAGGTTTCCCTCTAAGCACCTTCCTAAAAACTATATATTTAAACATTCTACATTTTATAAAAGAAACTATAAAGAGAGATATTTATTTTAAGCCCATTCTTTGAAGGCTTGTAGACTTCTTTGGCTTTAGGCTTGATCCTCTCTTTATTTTATGTCTTCTTTTAATTTTGAAAAGACTAGAAGGAAGAACTTCAAATGTGTAGGTGAATGACCTCTCCCTTCATTAATAAAAGCCTCCTTTATTTGATTCTCATCAATCTAGCATGTTAAAACTGTAGATTTTGGTTTTACTCCTTTGAACACAGGGCCCATCTAATGAGCTTAACTTTTAGAGATTGTCTAACAGTTTTAATACTGCAGGACAAACTAACAAGTTTTAATATTAATAGACTGTCTAGTTTGTTTATGTCTAGGTTTGCACATGAAGTAGCCTTGTTAAAATCTTTAACATATCTTATAGTGTTTGTTATCATCAAAACTCATATACTCTCTTATCATGCGATTGTCTAATGAGTATTAGATCATCTAACAAAGACCATACCATCTAGCATCTTAATAGGCTCCCTTTTTCTTTATGATGATAAGAACTATATTAGAACATTAATAAGATAGTTAAACAATTTCATACCTGAGATTTTAAATTTCATCAAAGTATAACATATATATATATATATAAGTATATATTAGAATGTTAGAGCATCATAGTACAAATATGAAAGTGGAATATCAAAGTATATATGTATGCAAATGGAAGCATAGTGATTAAAATACTTGTTTTTATTTATGTTTTTGAAGTAAAAAACAATTACAACTATAATAACAAAATAGACTAAAAAACAAAAATATTATCTTAAAGCCTCTTCACTCTAACGTAATAACTAAAAGATATATCTATTCTCCCGAAAGTAAATCCTCCACTTCATCGAGTAAATCGTCTACCTATTACCTTAAGACCTTTCCTCCTCAAATCAAATAATCAATACTCTTATTTCTACCCCAAAATCTCTCAACTATAGAAAAATTCAAAAGGTTTTTTATTTCTCCCCCTTTTTGACATCATCAAAAAAAGTCATTGAAAGAAATCAACATTATTGCGGCGGTTTGGGTGGCTGGGTACAAAGGTCGTTAAGCACGATCTCAGTTAGAGATTGATTTGTTAAGTCGGTGGACGAACCAATACCCATCAAACGATCTCATGATATGAGTGTTTATATGTTTTGATGATAACAAACTTATAAGGTGTGTTTTAATATAATAAAGATCACTTATGTGCAGTACAAGTTAGAAAAAACAATAAGAGTAAACAAGCAAGACTCACTAGACGATACAACAAGAGAAAACTTGTTAAACAAAATAATGATACATGATCATTAGACAATACAATCTTCATCCTCATTCTCTTAATAGATAACATATTGAAGAGAACATTGAAAAGAAAGAACGGTGCATAGATAAGACCAACATATGTAAACATCACCACAAACAACATTATGAATAGTTTTCAACAACACTCATGAAAACGAAATTCTACTAGTCAAATCCAATACAAAACGCGCCAAGAATAAATTACAAAATGAACATCAATGAAATCGCAACAAATAATTTCATGAAATTTTGAAAACAAAAGTAGATTCGAAATTGCTATTCGCACCTTTTGAATTTCTTGTTCAAACCACCGATCGAATAAAATTCACAAACAAATATGTTTCATATTCTCACATTTGGATTATTCTTTTTGCACCTCATAATATTTTTCATAAATTTTTAAAAATAGATAACTTTGAACAAGTAAAAGTGTCTTAGAAAATTAGACAACATTTCATTACTCAAATCAAAGTTTAAAAAACATGTACAAGAGACTCCTATTTATAGGAGAAAGTATCTCAAAAACCTCGCAAATGAGTGTGACAAGTGTCACCATTTCATTGGTGTAAATCCTCTCTATTGGGAAAGTGACAAGTGGCATGTCTTCATTGAAGTAACCTACATTTCTATTTGCACCCCTCTTTTACTATTTTACAACCTACTTTCTTTTCTATTTACAACCCTACTCTACTTTGGCCCAAAATACAAGGTCTGATAAATCCTAACTACTCTACATAAGTTTTACAAGATTAAAAAGAAGAAAAAGTCTCTACAATCTATTTGTTAAAGCTCGATCTTTTTTTTATCTTCTTTGCCGAAAGTTTTGAGACTGGATGATTTTCATCACACTTTGTGCTGAGCTTATTGAATTTTCTTCAGTTTGAAACAAAGGATTTTATGAAGAATCCGTTTGAGAGACATGAGGTAGGTTGAACGCATTATGGATGAATAAATTTTTTCCAAGTTTTTCAAAAGTTTATACGTAATTGGCTTAACCTTTTCCTCTTTTGTTGCACCAATTCCTCTCTTACTTTTTGCCAAGGCTTTCAATCACTTGGTTTTGATTGCTTCAGGTAATGTTCTCTTCAATCTTCTTTTGTTTCCATATAAAAATTAAAATCACACAAACAAAACATAAAGTAAAGAGAATTGAGTTGCCTTCCAATAAGCGTTTGTTTAACATCATTAGTTTGCATTTCTTCTTATTCATTTTGAACAAAGGTGACCCTTGAGCCTCTTTTTTCTCCTAAGCTTTTAATTTTTGCTTTTTGAATGTATTCATGAGAATTTGCTTTGACAACGCATGTTGTCCAACCTTCATTTGTTGTCATGAATAAAAGAAAGTCTCTTGAGGTATTGGTTGTTGCATATTTCTTCATAGATCCTTCATAACCTCTTCATCCATAGTATGTTGAAGCTAAAACATCTATTATTCTAGTAGCTTGCTTTGCACCAACGCCATCACAGTTCCTCCTCCTATTGCATCTAATATCATTTTAGTGTTAAGCCTTAAATCATTATGAAAGATACTTAGTTGGACTATATCTTCAAATTTGTCGTTAGGGCATCTTCTTAATAACATCTTGAAGCGCTCACAGGCTTCACATAATGGCTCATCTAGTCCTTGCCTAAATATGGAAATGTCTTATTTAGCTTTTAAAAAGTGAAAGAGTGTGAAAAACTTGTTTAAAAATTTCTCTTCTATATCATTCCACTTTTTTGCCTTTCCAACTAATGAGAAAGGAAATAATTTTAAGTAGACCGATTTCAGGTCCCTTTCTTCAAATCCCATGGTCCTAACCAATTCACAGAAAGTGGATAAAGGAGTGTATGCGTTCTCATGATACATTATTATGAACTGATGGCTACTTTTTAAGCTCAAGAATGCTAGCTTCATTTTCAATAATCTGGTTGCAACAAGCATAACTATGCTTGAAAAGTGATGTGAGTTAATTTTAAGATTGCATATTTTATGGTTTGCACTTTGTTTATGAGTTTTTTTTTTATTTAAGCAGAATATGGTGAGAAACCCAAAGAAGATTGCCATTGGACACGAACTTAACCTAGTGGTTAAGTAAGTGTGAATGTTTTCTTCTAGAGGGCAAAGAGAAAAACACAATTATATAGTGTTGATGATGATGAGGTGCGAAATTAAAGAACATATAATGGAAAGAAACAAGATGGAATCGAATAGGAAAGGAATAGCACAAGAACATAAAAAGGAATGGAAATGGTGCAAATAAGAAAGGAAAAAGATGAAGAGATGAAAAAAGCTTATGGAAAATGGAGCAAGGAATCACGCCACTTGGAGGGTGAGGGAATTCCAAGATGAGTGGTGAGGAGCCGCCACTTGAGGTGCACTACTCTCAAGATAAGACCCAAGAATCATTTAGGAGACAAAGCTCACTAATCACTCAAGCATAGTTTATCTTCTTAATTCAAAATCAAGTGTGAAAATACATGAGGCAAGACACCCTTTTTATAGGAGAGAGTGACTTGGGGAGAAAGAGTGAGAGGGGTAGGGGCGTAATTTGTGAGAAACCTTCTAGAAGGTAGGTCAAAGAAACCCTAAGGTTGTGTTTGGATTGGGGTGAGGATTTGAGAGAGTGGATTTGGAGTGATTTGAGAGGAAAGTGTAAAGAAAGTGAGGTTGTTTGGATTATGGTATATTATAGTGGATTTGTGAGGAAAGTTTATTGAAGTTTGTGTGTGATAGGATGACTGTAAGGAGATTTTTATTTTTTTAAAAATGTATAAAATATAAGTTTACAAATTTACCCTTTCCTTAAAAAAATATTTTCATAAAATAAATAAAAGTTAAAATTAACTTTTATTATTGTTAATATTATTATTTAATAAATTATTTTAATTCTTATTAAATACATAATTTTTTTTATTGTTTATTGTTTATAATTTATTATTATTATTATTCCAATTTTAAATTTTAAATATATTATTATTATTTCATAGTTTACATTTATAATACTAGTTTATTTTCTTTTATTATTACTATATAAATACATTTATATTATTATTATATAAATATATTTATTTTATTACTATTATATTATATTATTATCAATTATTTTATTATATTTATATAATAAATATATAATATATAAAGTGTTATTTTATGTGTTTAAAAAATTATTGAGGATAATTTTGACTTTTTACCATATTGTGTAAGGTCTTTCTTTGCGTGGCACAGGGGACTACTTTTCTTCCTCTTCTCGCAAATCATCGTCTTTCAATCTGCTTAAATCAACATAAACAAACCAAAACATTCCATGATTTTCTATTCGAGTGAACAACGTTCACTTGGATGCAAACACAGCCTAAACCTAAGTGAACATGTCAAGAAAGGTGGGCTTGGCACAAGTCCAATTTACTAAGTACACTCTACTCTAGTTTATTCTTCTATTTGGACCCCAGAAAGAGCCAAAATTATTTACATAAACTTGTCTTGTAAAAAGACCAGAAGAAAGAACATTTGATATTCTAGCCTGTGTTCAGTTCTTCTTCTGCTAAGGTCCTTCTGATGTTAGGTAGGACCTTGTCTTGGATGTTGATATGACTGCTCTAATTATGAAGTGTTCGTGATGTCCTTGGTCATTTGCTTGTCGAGTTGGGTTGTATGAAAAAGTATATGGATCCTTTTGCATAGCATAATCTCTTAAATTTCTTCTTAGAGGATTACCAATCCTCCCTCCTTCATTATTCCTTTTCTCAACCATATATTTCTGGTTGGGTTATGTGAGATTGAGATTTGAGTGAGGTTGGATCTAGTTCTTTTTCGTGATCTCTTTGGTTTTGTTTGAGCTTTCTTCTTTCTAATCTTAAAAGTTTTTCAATATCCTTCTCAAACAATAGATTTTCTAAAGAGGTATTGCCTCTTGTTAGTATTCAAGTATGTTCTTTCACAAGGATATAGATATTAACAAAAGAAAAAAAAATTAAAATTGAAAATGGTTATAAGGTTAAGAAAAGTTAGTCGAATCTAAACATTTTTCGTTAGAAAATTAGTTATTCACAAATTTTTCGATATGTAATTGTTCAAAATGAAAGATATAACTACTGATAAATCAATTAATTCCCCGACAATGATGCCAAAAGGACTTAATGAGGGTGAATTTAAAATGTTTTTCTCGACAAGCAAACTAAGTCAACTATAATACAATTGAGGGTTGTCGTATACATAGATAATCAAAGTTTACCAAAGTAGTAATAGATTTCAAAATGAAGTGGGATAAGGATAAAAGTTAATTTCATATATCTTATAAATAACTATAATAATCATACTATAATTTTAGTGAGGGGTGAAGCTTTGACAAACAACTGAAGTAAAGGATAATAGTACCACACAAATGATGCAAACCGTCAACCAACAAACAACCACATAATAAGGAGGATGGAAACCTAAAGTTTATTTATGAACTTACATGAAAATATGGGCCTAATTGGGCTTTTTTTTTATCTTTGTAGGCCTAATCAAGAGGAAAAATCTAGGATGAAAGAATGTACAAAGAATATCCAAGAAGACGTCCAAGTCATCAAAACATTAACTAGAGTTTTGGTCAAAAGAACACAAGAAGACTAAGTTTCAACTGACTTCAGAAAAAACTAGTTAACATTGTTTTTGGGTCAAACTTTAGCTTGAATAATTGTATAAAGAAATTTAGGATTTCATGGGTCATGTATTGGGCCCATTAGCATAGAATAATAAGGTCAAATATTTGGGTCAAGTAGTGTAGGTTTTGAGTCTTGTATTTGGGTCAAAAGTGTAATAGAGTTAAAATAAGGTAGCATGAATTATCTAGGGTTACATTTGGGTCTTTTTAAGCCCAATGTAAACCCTAGAATGTCCAAGAGGAAGCAAGTGGCATACCAAGGAGCTAACTACACACACAAGACACATTTAACATGTGTTACACATGAGAAGAAGCATGGATAGTGGACTAGCCACATAGGTTACATTTGGGTCTTTTTAAGCCCAATGTAAACCCTAGAACGTCCAAGAGGAAGCAAGAGGCATACCAAGGAGTTAACTACACACACAAGACACATTTAACATGTGTTACACATGAGATAAAGCATGGATAGTGGACTAGCCACATAGCGCACTCTCATTGACTCTTCTAGATCTAGGATTTATTTTGAATTTGAGTTATTCTGAGTTTGTTTCTCTTTTGGGCTGACCCAAGCACTATAAGTAAGTGTGTTAGCCTCTCGCTAGGGTAGACACCTTCTTAATCTCAATCTTGCACCTTCTAAAGTGAGTTGGCCTAACCTATCACTCTTCATAGATCACTACATCTTCTCCAAATTCCATTTGGGGCTTTCCCTCATGTTTTCATTTCATTCTAAGTCCAAGAATCCATGCAAGCTAGAAGGAGGAATTACATCAACAAGTGTTGGGATTGAAAGAACTTTGTGAATCTCTTTCACTATTGTTATTTATAAATACTATGTTTGTTCAAGTTCATTTGTTCATTATGGATAAACAAATTCAATTCATTGCACGAGGTTATCTAGAATCATAAACTATCACAATCAATTATTTGCATCACAATAGCTTATTTCAACATTAAGATGAAATAGTTCAACCATATACTCAACTCTAAAGTTTTGGCCATTGATATATATGACTGATTTGATAGGGTTCAGATACATGAACTCGATTTCTGACCTCATTCATGCTCCAAAGGCATCAATTGTCGTTCCTTACCATTAAGCAATAAACATTTTATCAAATCAATAGAACTTAAATCTAAAAAATACATATATTCATAAATAACATTAACTTAAAAACTATCACATTGTTTTTCAATCCCAACAAGATATATTTAACAACTTATAGTAAATCTTACAGTGAAACACACAAATGAGAAACTTAAAAAACAACAAACATGGATCTCTATATGTTGTTGGCTCGCTATATATAAACAATACCATAATGTAAAAATACTTTCTAATTTTTTTTTAGAAAACAAAATTCGAAAAAGGGATTTTTGGATTTCATAAAAGTTGTTCCTGCCAGGGAAATGAGACCTAGATAACTATTGAGAACCTTCGTCTTCCTCCTTCCTATCGGGCGGTCGATCTACACTTTAGCTTCCTCTCCCAGACTTCCTGCCACTCCTTGGAGTCTCAGTTGCTTGATTACTCGTTCTTCTAGGGAATGCCGAATGAGGGTACCTGCAGAAGGCACTCTGACGCTCAAGTCAGCAAAGGATGTGAAGCACTCAAATGTCAAAGCATAGTAATTAATGATGTACCTACTTCTTAGAATGTGCGCTATTTATATTATTTTAATGGACTTACCTTGTTGGACCGGATTAGTGAGGTGAATCGTACTTAGAGGTGCATTACCTAATTCTAAATGATGATTTAGCTTTACTGACCTTGATTGGGCGTAATTGGACCAAAGGTATCGATCGACCTACACAAGCGTTTGTCATTCGATCGACTCGATTGTGGGAGCCATGCCATGATATTAACTGTTCGGTCCATACCAATACAAAAGTGTTCATGAAATTTATATAAAAAAATATTCTGAAAAAGGGATTCCGAATGTATTCTTAATTGCACTCCTCTTTTATTTAAGGACATTTCACATAAAAATTGGATGCAGGTTAAAATTTGATTGGTTGCAGGAAGTAATTGTCTTTATGTGTCGGGCTTCGGTCAAAGCCCATTCGATCAGAATCCAGGAAATAACTCCTCGGCTTTCTAGTTATCGATTCCGCCAGTTCCGTGACTTAACTCACTGCAAAACCCAGAGCTCAACCCAACGGAAAAAAATGTCGAGAGATGAAGAAAACGATGCTCTGAGAAAAAATGTCACGTCTTCAGAGAAAGAAGAACACGAAGCTCCGTCACGGAGAGATTCCAAAAAAGTGCGAGAAAATTCGGAGGTAGACTCGGAAACCGAGAAAAGGCGCAGCAGTTCGAGGAGAAAATCCCGTGGAGGAAGCTCGGATTCCGATGGCGGAGACAGGGCACACCGGAGGAAGAGGAAATCGCGGCGGCGCTACAGTAGCGAGTCGATTTCGGGTTCCGGGTCCAGTTCGGAGGAATCCGAGTCCGAGCGGTCCGGTTCGGATTCGGAGTATTCGGAATCGGAGAGCGAGGAGGAGCGCAGAAGGAGAGAGAAGAAGAGGAGGAGAGACAAGGAGGAAGAGAGGGAGAAGAAGCGGAGGCGGAGAGAGAAAGAGAAGAGGCGGAGGAGAGAGAAAGAGGAGGAGCGGAGGAAGAAGGAGAAGTTGAAGAAGAAGAAAAAGAAGAAGGAGAAGGAGGAGAGAGGGAAGAAGGGAGCTGTTACGAATTCTTGGGGGAAGTATGGGATAATCAGAGAAACTGATATGTGGTAAGAGATTAATGACTTTTTATTATCTGTTAATTGTTGTGTTCGTTTGTTGATTGAAATGTGAGAGATGATTGTTTGTCGGGATCCATAGCTCAATTTGATTGAATGATGATGGGATCGAGAATTATAGGTTTTCAAAATGATCAGTGGTGTACTTTTAAATGAACCTTGGTAAGATTATTAAGGGCAATGACTAATAACTGGATTTGATGTTTTCACATGACAAGAAGAACTGTAAGGCGATTGAAAAGAAAGACAATGATTTCTCTACAAATTTCCAGCGTGCTCCAAAAATATCTATCCCTCAATTCATTTGCTTACAAGAAAAATTAAAACTCAAATATCATATTTTAACAGATCTTCACTAGTCATTTCATTTCATTGCATGGGTAGTAGGTTATAATTTACACTCCTGATTATGATTTCTAGTTTTTAGTGATTTTACAATTTTGAAGTTTGGCGGCATCATGCCAATGCCACAACTTATGGTATATAGGAAGATGTTGGCATATGCAAAGGTGACAGTTTTTCACTTATTTTACACAATGTAGGGGAGCAGCTGCAGAAATTTCTTAACTGGAGTTATTGTTGAAAGGCATATGACAATTTAGCATGTACTTCTCTGTTTAGACTTTAAAAGTTAAATTAACTGAAAAAAATTGTAAAATGGTAACATGTTTACTGGATATTATGATCATACTTTTATTTTTCTTCTTGAAGCGTCAATTTGTCTCAGGACTCTCAACTCTAATGTTTGCGGTATCAAATTACTTTAGCTTAGCAGATAATTAAGTGGTAGAGCTATAAAGGCTTTGTTGAAGTAAATAAACATCCTGCATTTTGAGTGTAGCCTTAATTTAATAACTAGCTAATTACCTTTTATATATTGTGAAATGATGACCTTGTCATACCTTTCTGTGAGTGATGTTATGAAGCTATGAATATTACAGGACCAAACGACCAGAGTTCACTGCATGGTTGGCCGAAGTAAAGCAGGTGATTATTGGTTTACTTTCTATATGGAATCTAAACATGTATGATGTTTGTTCTTCCATGGTGGCCCTCTGTCCTTTCTTGCAAAAAAAATAAGTTTATTTTTTTACATTATATGGTGAAATGTCTTCTATATATTTCACACAAATTAAGTTTGTGGTCGGCTATATTTCGTTGAGAAACAAGATTTACATAATAATTAGAAACAAGATCACACAACTGCTTATAAGTAGATTTTTTTCCTTTTATGCCTAATTTATATCATGTCATGGTTATATAAATATATATTATATATCGTAATTGTTGTGGTATTTTAACAGGTGAATCTGGAGAATATGTCCAATTGGGAAGAAAAACAGATGTTCAAAGAGTAAGCATAGCACCTAAACACGGGGGACAGTATATAAAGTTGCTGAACTGTTGAGTTTACTATTAACATTGTACCAAGGATATCGAGTCAAGATTTAAATCATGAACTGCCAAGCTATTTTTTAAATCATGAATCACAGTTTTGTATCAAATCGTAAGATCAGGTACAATGAAAAATTATGTCAAATATATCATATAGATGATATATGGTGTTCAATGTAAAATATTCTATAAAAAGATAAAAACAACTTAAGAGAAGTCATACAAAATAAAACCTATTAGTTATGTATAAGTTTGTAACGTCTTTATTTTAGAAGAATGAAAACAAAACAATCACATAACTAAATAGAGTACATGCATTGCATGAGTGAGTGACAATTTTTTTTTAATAATCAATAGGATAAGTTCACAAGTGTTCTTTCAAATTCCTTTCCCTTTAAAATTTTAAGCTCACATGCCTTTTTAATTATTTTCACAAGAATTGGTGAAAAAGTTAAAAAATATTAATGTTGAGTGAATTGTATTGGTAATATGAAGTTACATAGATTCATTCATGTAAAGGTTTGACAGAAACGGTCCGTCAAAATATTTATACAGTACACCCTTTTCCCTGGGATTGTAGTTCAATTGGTCATAGTCATTTAAGATTCATGTTGGAATATGAATCGGTAGATGGCCACAATGTATTGAATTGTAAGATTTGAATCTCAAGCTGATAACTATGCTATGAGTGCAAAGGAATCCTAATATTTTCTTAGCGATTTCTTTCACTCTCCCCTTGATGGGACTTATTGACCAACCAATTATTCTCATGTTAATTGTTACATTTAATACTGTGTCAATTTTCTTTTGTTGGGTACTAAATTGTGTTGATTTTCTTTTGTTGGGTACATGTGTTTGATTAAATGCAATCTAATTCCTGATATGCAGATTCATGGAGGACCACAACACAGCTACTTTTCCTTCCAAGAAGTAAGATATTGCAGTGTCAGCATAGCTTATTTAAGTCGTGCATTCCTTTTTGCTCTCATTTTTGTAAATAAGAACTAATATATGCCCACATACCTGTTATTTGGCATCTAAAAGTATTTTTGTCTTCTGAATTATCTATGCAGTGGTCAGCAATGCAAACTCTTTATTTTTGCAGTGATAACACGGATCTGATAACTTGAATGGATAATTATTTTGTATCTTTATTTATGGTTTAACAGATGGTAATGTGGCAGGTACTACAATCTTGATGCTTACTACAGGCGTCAAATGGAAAAGGAGATGCAAAAAGGTTTTAAGAAGGTTCATGCAACAGAGCGCACTGTTTTCAACGATGAAGAACAGCGCAGGTATACTTTTGTAAATACTGCTTTTACATATCTTATCTTAAATTTGTTTGGCAACCTTTATCTTTTCAAATTAGTTCATCTGCTGTTATTTGATTTATTTTCTTTAAGCAGCAACAATGTTGACTATCTTCTAGTTTGTTCTTGATATATTTTCAATAACTACTTTTGACTCTAGTTAGCATTTTTTTCATTTTGCAAAATCATACCATACTAGACTACTCAAAGCTTTCTTGAAATTGTGTCAGAATATGATCTCTAAATTATTATCCATCATAGTGTAATGTAACTTATATATTTGTACTTCAATTTGTTATCTCCTTTTTGGTGCTATTTATATGTGGCCATGACACACGTAGCAATCATTATCTATGTTGAACCAAATTGCTTCACCGTGCTAAAATAATTTTTTATTTCATTTTAGGCAAGAACTGTTGCAAGCCCGTGAAAAGCACAAAGAAGAGCAAGTGATGGCGTTGAAGCACTCCATGCAAACTGGAATGGTTGGGTTTCTTACTGGATTGCTTTTATGATAATTTGATATGTAGTCATTTTGTTAATGGCAAGATTCTTTTGTACCGTTGCCATGGTTTACAGGCACAGGCAATGAAAGAGCAAGCTCAACTTAGGGAGGAGATGGCTTATCAGTACAAGCTTGGAAACTTTGAGGTCAGAATTACATGATAAACTCCTATTTTGAGATCGGATTTTAGCTTAAGCCTCAGCTAAAATTAGCTGCTGTTTTATCATTATAGGCTGCTGCTGCTATCCAGAGAAGGTTGGATCCTGATGCTGCCATATAGGTGGACTGTACTTTGCTGTAAACGAAGAATTGGGTTGATAGGGCAGAAATAATGCTGTCACCATGTCCGGGTAATGATGATCCTGTCTCTACAAGGATTGATTTTGTACCAACTATATGTCTTTTGACCTAGTGTTAGCATGCCGTGGATGGGTTATGTTCCGATGGATGAGTAAATTTTCACTGTTACTGGCTCTTCTGTACTACTTTTGCTAATTGAAGAGTAGTCCTTTTTCACACGATGGATATTTTGGCATGTAGTTGAACAAGTGACCATTTCAAACCTGTAAGAGTTCGAGCTACATGCATGGCTTCAAAATTGTCCACCTCTCATCATTCGGACATACAGAAATTGACTATAGCTATATATACAGTCTTGTCAGTGAAAAATTTATTTGACAGTTCATCTTTTGAAATTATCATTTGTGTAACATTATTTCTTACACATGTTTGAGTGAAAATAGAGAGAAGGAAATCTTGATATGGAGAGATTAAGGACAAAAGTTGCAACCTGAGACGTGCAGTTGTATTCTGTACCCACTGATAGTTGTTATGCCTTACTGCTTCCATGGAAGATAATTGTCATCATTCAGTTTGAAAATGAAGAAGCTAAGATGCTCTTTGGTTGAGAAAATATTGTATATTTTTGTGTCATGTTTTTTAAGTTTCTGAATTTTTTATTTTATTTTTTCACGATTTAAAAATGTGTTTACTTGTATTCCTATTTAAATAAAAATGGATTTCTAAGGTTGATAAATTTTTTCATGTATTTCTAATATAAAATGCATTTGGCTATAGGATAGTTGAAATGATTTTTAATTTAATTTCAAAATATTTTGTATTTATCAATAGTCTTCTTCATAAGGAGCATTGTCATCATCAACTCGTTTTACTTTTATTATCATTATAATTATATTGTCAATATTACCATCAATATGACATTATCACCACTGTTGATGATATTAATGTACTTTATATTTTTTATCATCTAAACACTAATAATCTGTATAAAATATTAAAAAGAAAATATAAACATAATACAAATATGTCCATCACTCTTTCTTAAAATGTTACAAAATATATCTCTTTTCATAAAACTTTAAATATCTACACAAAATTAAAACAAATATTCAAATTTCAACTAAAATAATTTCATCATCCAACTTCTCACTGAGGAGTTGATCGACACCTGTCATACTAAATCAGTGTGAAATCTACACAGCTATGTGCATAAATAATCTCAATATCATCTCTCTCCTAGTATGACAGGGTTAACTCATATAACAGGTCAATTTAGTTATCTTTCAAACAATTTACCCATTCATATGAACCTCCTTCGACTCTCACCACCTGAATAACTTCATCTATATGATTCCATTATCTCAGTAGAGTCAGGATATCTCCTTCTAGACGAATCCCTAGTCAATGCACATCCTAAACAATCTTAACACGGTATTTTCTTTCGTGAAAATACTATGTCTTGATCTTTACTTTCACATCATTGCACATTTCATTTAACACATCAATACACCATTCAATCATAACATATAATTTAAACTTTCTAACAACCCAAATATATCCAAAAAGTCATTTAACAATAATAATCCCAAATAAACTATGCTAAAATAATAATAATAGTAATATATATATATATATATAAATAATTGGATTGATCGAAAATATTTTAGTGTGGGCTAAATGACACCGTGCATCCAGTACTTTTGGATTGATAAAAAATATTTTAGTTTGATCTAAATTACACCATAGAGCACCCAAAAATTTGGATTGAACGAAAAATAGTTTAGTTTGATCTAAATTACATCAGAGAGTGCCCATTAAATTTGGATTCAACAAAAATAGTTTAGTTTGATCTAAATGACACCAGAGGACACCCAAAAATAACAAAGTCCATACTATAGCTGAAAATTACTCTAAATCAACATCAAACAACCAATACTTAACACATTATAATTGTATAACTACAACCATACATCAAATTTCACATTCAAATCTCAGTCAATTTCTAATATACTTAAAACAAATAATCATGGAAGAAAGTTTGAGACTGCTGAGCACGTCACCCCCACATCCAAATCTTCTAGCCTAGTGTTCTATTAGAAATTAAAGCTAGCTTCCCTTACCTGAAATTTAGCAGGTATTCGCTAAGAGCTCCAAAACCACCAAGAACTCAAAGGTAACTTAACCTGCACCACAGAGTCCTAATAAAAAATCTAACTATATCACTTGAACCCTGAGCTAACAGAGATTAACCCTGAAGCTAAAAGGGTCACATGCATTGCAAGGACAAAACAACCTAACAAGTTCAAAAATTTGACTCAAAGAGAATAACAAAAATCAACTTACTCTATCAAAGATTCTGATCAGGCAGTCTTGTAGTATTTACTGCCAGGAGTCTGATGGTGGACTTCGATCGTCGAACTAATGAGCGAGGAAATCAGAATCTTAGAGAGAAGGGAGAGGAAAGGAAAAAGAACTTTCTAGAGAGATGGTAGTTCTTTTTAAAATGAAACCTGAATAACAAAATTTCTATTTATATGCTTTTTTAAATTTAATAATAAAATATTCAGGTGTCATTTTAATTTTACCACTTCTACTCTAAGACTATTTTTCTCAATCTTTACATTCTCCCCAATAAGAAAATTTTCGTCCTCGAAAATTGACTTGCGAGAAAAGAGATAGGGATAGGATTCTCTCATGGTTTCTTTTGTTTCCCTAAATGAATCACCAAACCTAACAACCCACACTACCTTCACCGTACTGATGATCTTGTCTCTAAGTTGTGTACTCTGATGATCTTCAATCTTAACTGGTTTTACTTTAAAAGACATGTTATCCTTGATTTGCACATTATCTATTTTCAATGCGTGACTAGGTTCTTGGATACACTTTCTTAGTTGAGACACATGAAAAACATGATGCACGTTTATAATCTGATAGGGTCCAACAACTTCAGGAAATAACTTCTTCGTGATAGCTCGTCCTACACCCTTGGTAGGCCATATTTTCTTAAATACATAGTCTCCAACTGTAAACTCCAAAGGCTTCTTCCTTTGATTTGCATATGACTTCTGCCTACTCTAAGAAGTTTTCGTTATGTCATATATATGCCTCACCTTCTCAATGATCTGTTGAATTAATTTTAGCCCAACCAAAACTGTCTCTCCATTCTAATACCAACATAAAAGAGTTTTACACTTCTTCTCATACAAAGCTTCATGTGGGATCATCCCATTTCCACTCGTGAAAATCCAACTGCTGCAACAACCACTAGGTCTCTAATGTTCTACCTTTTCCTTCTGACATGCCAAACTTGCCACCACATACTAAGCTATTTCTTTTCTCATGTTGGACAACCAAAAGAACTACTTTAGATCTTGGTACATCTTATTCATATCGGTATGTAGACTAAGATGACCCTTATCACCTTATTTCAGGATAATTCTCATCAACTCTTCATTTGCAGGTATGCAAGTTCTTCCTTTGAATCTCAATGTCCATCTCCCCCATCACCAAGTCTTTCAGCCTGATTTGTACCTTGCAACTCCACAGTACACTTCAGACTAGGATCCTCTAACTTCTTTTCCTTGATCATTCCAAGAAAAATCATTAGTTATAGTTAACTTACTACAACCAATATGATCAACATGTAATTGTACTCCCAAATTCAGATTTCTAAACTGCTCAAACAACTTTTGCTCTTCAATCATCATGACTGACACTTGTACTGACTTCTTGCTCAAAGCATCTGCAACTACATTAAGCTTTCTTAGTTGATACATCAACTGGAATTCATAATCTTTCAGAAATAATCTCTCTCATCTTCTCTGCCTCATGTTCAACTCCTTGGATCAAACAAGTATTTCTGACTTTTATAATCACTGAACACCTTAAACTGAGCTCCATACAATAATGTTTTCAAATTTTCAAAGCAAAAACCACCATTGCTAACTCTAAGTCATAAGTAGAATAATTTCTCTCATGAACTTTGAGTTGCATTGAAACATATGCAACTGCTATCTTCTCATGCAGTAAGACACCATTCAATATTTGACGTGAAACATCATACTAAACCTCAAAAGGTTTTCCTGTATCGGGAATTACCAACACTGGAGCACTTGTCAACCTTTTCTTTAACTTTATGAAACTCTACTCACACCTGTGATAGAAAACAACTAGACTCACAAAACTTCTTATCTTTGTGACCGTCTTAGGGCGTCCCCCTTCAAACAATGCCTCCACCTTGGTTGGATCCTCTTAGACCCCTGAACTGATAACACATACTCTAAAAAGTTAACTTACTTCAACCAGAATTCACACTTATAGAATTTATCATACCATTTCTTCTCTCCCTAAATTTCCAACATTGTCTTCAGATGCTCTTCTTCGAACCTTGAATAAATAACCATGTCATCTATAAAGACCACAACAACTTATCTAAGAAAGAATAGAAATTTCTATTCATGTAATCCCTGAACAGAGCTGAAGCGTTTGTTACTTCAAACAATATCACTGCATACTCATAAAGTCCATATTAAGACCTAAAAGTTGTTTCCTGCACATCTTCAACCTTTACCAAACTCTGCTGCTATCTAGATCTCAAATCAAACTTTCAGAACACTATGCTTCATGTAACTGATCCCTCAAACCATCAATTCTGAGTAGAGAATACTTGTTCTTGATGGTGAACTTATTCAACTACCTGTAGTCCATACACAACCGAGACTCTCCATATTTCCTTTAACCATGGAGACCCCATAAAGATATACTGGTCTGATGCACTGCTTCTTTAACAACTCTTCCACTTGTTTCTTTAATTTAATCAACTTAGTTGGAGGCATCCTGTAAGGTCCCATTGACATTGGTCTAACTCTAGGTACCGTTCAGTGGAACATTCCATTTCTCTCTTTGGATGTAATCCATGTATTCCTTCACTACAAGTATACTACTCATCTCATCTTAATTCTTAACTCCCATCTGAGTTAAGATTATAAAATAACTTGATCCTTCCTTCAGTTCAGACCACACTTGTTGAGTATACATAAATTCTGACTCACTGGAATTTGGAAACACTATCTTCTGCTAACCACAATATATGAGAATGTAATTGGCAGATAGCAAATCCATTCCTAGAATAACATTCAAATCGTCTCCTACGTACTTGACATAAAGGAGTACGTCGATTCCGAATCACACAATGCTTTAAAAAAAACATATCAACTAGACAACATCCATCTTGTGGGAAACTTTTGATCCTATCCATGCAATTTCTCTATCTACTGTCTTTCAACAATTTTCTTTGTCTAACTGTAACCTATCACAATTAAGATATCCCATTTTTTTTCCAAAATCATTGATACCTCTCAATATGATATAATCAGCCTGTAAACTTCTTCTTCACAAATTCTCAAATTTCCTTTTAAGCTTTATTGTTCAGATAAAGCCATCTTATGTTGTGTTATTGATACTAACATATTCCAAGCTACAAATCAAAGAAGATTCTTACTTTCATCTTGAAACTTAACTCTGGTACTTCCTATTGAAACATATGCTTAATTAGATATTTAAATCTTCAACATACTATTCTTCATAACTTATATCTTTCTGAAACTAAACCATGACACAACTAATTCTAACTTGTAACTTGCTCCACACTTGTTGAACAACTATCCATTGTATTTCCTAGAGATTTTGAAACTATTGTTTTCTATTCCTACAACTATAAGAATGAAATCAATTAAAGAATCAATTCATTCTGAAGATAACATCTAGATCTTATAAAACAAGCGTCTCAAAATCATCTAGAATTTGAGTTTATCAACCAAATCATAATACATATAATAAAAAGTATTACACCAAAATAATTATTGGTGTAAAACTGTTAATCTAAAAGACAACTTTCCATTAAATACACAAACATTTAATAAAATAAATAAATCACACAAGAATTTAATATAATCTTAACTTCAAATTTTTAGAATTAAGATAGAGAATCATCTCGATTCAATTATGAGTGTGCACCCTCACTACTTAATCAAGATCATTTTATTCTTAATACTAAAACTTTCATTTAGAACATACATTTACTATAGAACAAACAAGATTTCAGAAACTTTTAAAAACAAACAATTTGAAAACCTTTCACTATATCTTTAATTAAGACTCCAACAATTATTTATAAGCAGAAGAAACACAATGAACTTACTATCCTCAGGTCATCCTAAGAATGAACTGCTCTGATACCAAATCTAACATCCCTATATTTTCCCACATCTAAAAACTAAAAATCTGTATAAAATATTAAAAAGAAAAAATATACATAATACAAATATGTCCACCACTCTTTCTTAAAATGTTACAAAATATATCTCTCTTCATAAAACTTTAAATATCAACACAAAATTAAAACAAATATTCAAATTTTAACTAAAATAATTTCATCATCCAACTTCTCACTGAGGAGGAGCTCAATCACCTATAACATCATCTGCTCCCGTGTAAATACACGATCATCACAGATAAAGAAACAACACAAACAAATAACAAGGTAAGCTAGCTATATAAAACAAAATTCAATAAAATTTCAATTTGAAATTAATAAACTTAAATCATCAAGTCTCATACAAATTCTCAAATCATCAAGTGTCTATTAAAATTCAATATTCATCTTTCACATGTCAGACTTCCACTGACTCATATCACATAGACACTTGACTCTACTTCCGGAAGACTCGTGCGTTGACTTAGACTCAGAGATCGACACCTGTCATACTAAATCAGTGTGAAATTCACACAGCTATGCGCATAAATAATCTCAATATCATCTCTCTCCTAGTATGACAGGGTTAACTCATATAATAGGTCAAGTTAGTTATCTTTCAAACAACTTACACATTCATATGAACCTCCTTCGACTCTCACCACCTGAATAACTTCATCTATATGATTTCATTATCTCAGTAGAGTTATGATATCTCCTTCTAGACGAATCCCTAATCAATGCACATCCTAAACAATCTTAACACGGTATTTTCTTTTGTGAAAATACTATGTCTTGATCTTACTTTCGCATCATTGCACATTTCATTTAACACATCAATACACCATTCAATCATAACATATAATTTAAACTTTCTAACAACCCAAATATATCCAAGAACTCATTTAATAATAATAATCCCAAATAAACTATGCTAAAATAATAATAATAGTAATATATATATATATATATATGTAAATAATTGGATTGATCGAAAATATTTTAGTGTGGGCTAAATGACACCAGAGTGCATCCAGTACTTTTGGATTGATAAAAAATATTTTAGTTTGATCTAAATTACACCAGAGAGCACCCAAAAATTTGGATTGAACGAAAAATAGTTTAGTTTGATCTAAATTACACCAGAGGGCACCCAAAAATAACAAAGTCCATGCTATAGCTGAAAATTACTCTAAATCAACATCAAACAACCAATACTTAACACATTATAATTGTATAACAGTAACCATACATCAAATTTCACATTCAAATCTCAATCAATTTCTAATATACTTAAAACAAATAATCCTGGAAGAAAGTTTGATTTTGGTGACCACGTCACCCCCACATCCAGATCTTCTAGCCTAGTGTTCTATTAGAAATTAAAGCTAGTTTCCCTTACCTGAAATTTAGCAGGTATTCACTAAGAGCTCCAAACCACCAAGAATTCAAAGGTAACTTAACCTACACCACAAAGTCCTAATAAAAAATCTAACTATATCACTTGGACCGTAAGCTAACATAGATTAACCCTAAAGCTAAAATGGTCAAATGTATTGCAAGGACAAAACAACCTAACAAGTTCAAAAATTTCACTCAAAGAGAAGAGCAAAAATGAACTTACTCTATCAAAGATTTTGACCGGGCAGTCTTGTAGTATTCACTGCCAGGAGTCTAATGGTGGACTCCGATCATCGAACTGATGAGCGAGTAATAATACTCTTTTAAATTGAAATCTACCTGAATAACAAAATTTCTATTTATATACTCTTTTAAATTTAATAATAAAATATTCAGGTATCATTTTAATTTTATCACTTCTACTTTTCTTAATCCTTACACTTTCCATGAATAATACATAGGCACTTGCAGTGTCCTGTTTTACTGTTACACATCCCCTGTTTGCTGTTCAAAACTTATTTTCTTTCCCACTGAGATACCAGTTTTCAGGATATCTAAGGTGCCAGCTTTCCATTGAGAAATTGGCTTGAAAATGCTGCTCATGTGACCATTGATAAATAGGCACCAAGCTTCCAAACCTTCTGCAAACAAGACAACCAATCTCGAGCAGAACCTCCCTTTGAATTTGCTAATATTGACTGTTTACAAATATTTTTATTCCTAGAATCTACCGAATTTTGTTTCATTTCAAACCATTGTACAGTAAATGTAACAAGAGGCGGAGAGAAAAAAATTCCAATTCCTAATTTATTTAGTATAATCCTTAACATCGCTTGGACGAAAATGGCTATTTTTTTTATAATCATGTATTTTAAAATATTTGACCCTTATCCGACATTTTTTTTATTAATAGTGAAAATACGTCAAAAACATTTTTAAAAAGGAAACTATTTTGCATTGCATTTACATTCACTAGCAAGAAAACTCAAATATAAAATATGTACCTTACAACTTAATACCGAATCATTCAGATTGCAATCTCAAATACATGTAGAAGTTGATAGTAATGCATGTAATTTTTACGGAATTACACTTCTTGCCTCTGAATTGCTAGGGTAAGGAATGTTAATTGTTAGATCCTTCAAAACTTTTGCATTCTTTAAAATATACTTTGTAAGTTGAAAATCATGGAGGCAGAAATCATTGCCAGCAAATTTAAACGAGGCAAGGTGCGAGCTAAGACAAGGAGGAACTGGCGTTGTTGTCTTACGTGTACACGCTGATACAATTATATTGTGTAAATGAAGACAATCTCACTTATATTATATATGTGTTGATGAAGTAGACATGTAATTTTCAAATTGTGAAATTTGTTTGTGGATTGATATTGCTCAACAAGTGAATCATTATTGCATGTCCATTTTCACATTGTTTAAGTGTTGGCATAAAAACTAACCCCGGTAGAGTATATCATTTAGGTTATGGTTTGATGCTTAAATAAGAGATATGTAAAGACAATTCCATTGAGGTGTGGTGCTAGTGTATGAGGTTCTAAAACATGTGATATTATGCAATTAAATAATATTATTTAAGTGGCAATATCATCATTCAAATAAGAGTACTGATATGTTGACAATTTCTACCAGATTACAACTGAAAAGAGAAATAATATTTTACTGAAATGAAACAATTTTGAAATTGTATTGGTTAAATCACAGTTGTAAACGGATGTCTTTTCAATGTGTAGTTGTCAAAGTAATGTTTTCCTTCGAACAATAAGAAGGCGACATACTTGATTTTAAAATTTGTTAGATTAGACAAGTATCATCACTTAAATATTGAGATGAAGTAGTGGTTGCTCAAGTGATGAGTGAATATTTAAGTGAGAGAGTGGTCAAATCAACTCTCTCTCATTTGAAAATGGTTGTTCGGTTGTTCGGACAATGAAAAATCACCTAAACTAGAGATGTATTAATTATTTCATCTCTAAAGCTGATGTTGCTCAAGCAATGTATCGCTTAAGTAAGAAAGATGTTCCTTGTTTGAGGAAGGAAAGTCACTCAAGCGAATATGTTTCTAATGGTGAAATGTTGTTGTGTTGATTGTGTGTAATCTATATTTGGTGTTATATATTATGTGATTCATAAGAAGACACCTTATATGGTTATGGATAAGGGGTACCAGGAGTTGTAATACTAAGCATAAAATTTATGATAGAAAAAAGATATCACAACATTAATAAAGTAATTAATGGGTGATGGTCTAGATCATAGATTAAGAGATTAGGTGATGAAAAATATAAAGCTTGTGCACCAAATTGCTATAAAGTAGGTATAAGAAATCACCCTAACATAAGTAAGAAATTGATGATGAATTCTTGATATGCTTTTAATTTGTTAAGTAAATTAAAAGTTGTAGACTTGTAGTGCTATTTAATGTAAGAATGTATGGGTGACAAAATGGATCGGGTTGATGTTTCCAATCTGCTAGCTCGTTTCAGCTTGCCTCACCTAACCTACCAAAATTGCATACCAAAATGTGAAGCGAGTTGAGTTTGCCCGTCAACCAATTTTTTCAAAATTAGAAAAAAATATAATATTAATTTTTTTATTATATTATTTGAAGGATGTAAATCTGCAATAATATAACATAAATCATTAATACTTACAATTATTAATTATGATAGAGAAATTTAGCATGTAAAGATAATAATTATTTTAATTTATCCTATTAAATATATTAAATAATTAATTAAAAAATAAAAAAATTATATGATTATATATGCTTTTAATATAATATAATAAATTTTAAAAATTAAAATTAAAATTAGAAAAAAGTTGATACAATGATTTAAGATTTTTTATTTGTTTTAGAACAACAACAGACATGAGTTAAAGGGAGTGTTGTCATACTTGTAAAAATATGATGTGTTAATATATATATATATATATATATATATATATATATCCCAATAATCATATAGTTTATAAGTGTTACAAATAGTATTAAAATTATTCATATTAGTATTTGTGCAATATACAATATTAATATGTGTAAATGCTGCATAAAATAGAAATTAAGTACATTAAATTTTATATGTACAATTAATGACTGTCATAAAATTTAAGTTTCAGTCATAAACTACTATTTCTTCACATCTCAAATACAATATATATAAAAAGAGATTTGTGAGAGAGTTTAATCCAACTATGAGTGAATGGATTGATATACAACATTTGGATAAGCAAAAAGCATCATAAGACTTTGTCTCCATAACCATAACAAAACCCTACAGCTCATCATACAATTTATATGCATAATTGTTTTTTAAAATAAATTACAGTGTGTTTTAAATTTAACTATACAAGAATTTGTTTTTTATAAGTTAATTTAATGAATCTTACCATTAACTAATACTTAAGATATTATCTCCATCAATATTTATATTTAGATAAGCAATGAGATACTAATAATAAATTTTGTTAAACAACATAAGTTAATCATAAATAAAATTTGTATACTATGTGACTAGTGTTGATAAGATAATCATGCATCAAATTATAATTAAAAGTGGAAATATTTTTTTCTGAAATTAATTAATTTTAAAATTAAATTAACTAAATTTTAATTATAAATGTGTATATTTCAATAATAATAAATTTGTATATTTTAATATGCAGTTTTCAAAGTAGTATTTTTCTTATATTACACTACAAGAAAATCATGAAATAGAAATTAATTTTAGAGACAAATAATAATTAGTTGCTGATCCTGCCTGTTGACCGGAGCGCTGGAGAATGCCTCGTCAAAGGATCGACGTGCGCACCGCTTCTCACCTTCGTTCCTCCCGGGATCTATCTCAAGAACCTGCAAAGAAACGACACGGCGCCGCTGCGGCCGATCGCACTCCGACGCTCAAGTCAGTGACGGTATCACCAAATACTAAGAACTAGAACCGTGCAAATCCTCTCTCACAATCAGCTCTGTCTCTCGCAAGCGTAAAGTGTATGAACTGAACGTGCGTACCTCAGAAAGTCTGTTAAGAACTCTTATATACCTGGTGGCTTTCTCTCTCCTGGCAGTTACAGACTTGGACACGTGGCTTGCATCCAACTGTACACGTGCCATCATCTGGAGGCTCCCTGACTTGGCGCCGCTTCTGCTCTCATTTTGGCTAAGTTACTTATGCATGGTACTGCCCAGTGCATAGCTAACTTAGGAGTGCGATCTCTACTAGAACTGGCGAGTTAGGGCCTTCATACACCTTCCCTGTGGTCTCGCCGGCCGCCTTCATAATCTGCTTCTCCTTCATCTTCGGCGATGTGCTTGTTCTGGCGATCTCCGACTGCTTGGTCGCCTGGGTCTACATCTGGTGACTTGATCTTGAACCTGGCGATCGCCTATTCTGGTAAACTGGAAATCGGAACACGCCAGCTTAACAACTGGCGACTATGCGTGCCCCCCGACTTCCTTCCCTTCTGCCAACCTGGCGCCTTGTCAACACGCCTACACTGTAGCAGGATGCCACGTCATCATACCCGACTACCAGGGCGGTACACAAGCCCCCCAGTCTTAAGCGAAGACTTGTCTAGCGAAAAGACTGAAAAAGCCTTCGTTAACACCGATCTACGTGGCACTGACGCAGAATTCCAAGCGATGGTACTTTCTGCTGCTCTGACGCTCCACCAACCTCTTCACTCATCGTTCAACACGTGGCTTCATCAACGGCTCTCTTCATCTGCCGTTAGCGCTTCCTAAAAATATTTCGAAAACCCTTAAACCCATTACGCTCCACTGTTCCATCACTTTCTTCGTGCTTGCAAACGCTCTCACTTCCCTCTGCAAAAACTCTTAACGCTCTTCAACGCTCCAGATCACCATCTTCCTTCATTGTCTTCCTGATCATCAAAAGGTAATTACTTTCCTTCATCTGCTGGGTTTCCTTGCATTTTCGCCGATTTGCATCATCCTGTAACTGCCTGGTGCATACGCTGTGGGTTGTTTTTCCATTTCTCCTTCTGCGTAACTTAGGGCTTTGTCGATCGTCGCAACGAACATACATTCGTTCATTTTTTCACCCTCCTTCTATGATCGAGTCAGCCTCTGTAATCCCCTGATCGTTTTTTCTTTCTTCTTCCTTTGCAGTTGCTATCATGACTCGCACAAAGATCACCCCGAACCCCCCTCCTTCAGCGCGAAACCTTCCTTCACAAGCACACGACCCAAAACAAGTTCGTGGCGCTTCGTCTTCGCAGGCTGAGAGGCCTGCGTCTTCCCAATCTGCCCCGGCTCAGGCGACTCCATCTAATGCTGGAGGAGCCCCCGTCCCTCTGCCAGACTTCAAAACTCTATACCCCTGGGCTAACCCAACCCTTCTGAAGGAGACCTCGTCGGTGAACACTGCGGGAGCAGTTTTGCGGTTGACTAAGGGGGACGAGGCCTATCAATCGTTTCACAAGGAGCACGACGAGAGGATGATGGTGCTGCCTTGCCCCGCCGCTCTGCCAGTGTGTGCTGATGACAAAGTAAGCGCCGACGGGCCCTTCTGCTTTGTTTACACAACTTTCTTCAAGAAGGTCAAGCTCAGGTTTCCCCTCACCCGATTCGAGAGGGAACTCTTGACCGAGCTCAATATTGCTGCCGCCCAGCTTCACCCCAACAGCTGGGCGTTTGTTCGAGCCTTCCAAATAACATGCGACCACCTGGGGTTGCCCGCGTCGGTGGACGTGTTTTTGTTCCTTTTTTAGGCCAAGCACCCAGGAGACCGCCTGTGGGTCAGCCTGAACGCAATTGCTGGGAGATCCATTTTTACCATCTTCCAGCAATCGTACAAAGACTGGAAGGGGAAGTTCATCCAAGTACGCGCGAACGATAAAGACACTTCCCTTCTCGATGGCTTCCCCTTGTACTGGGTGGACAAGGGGAAGAAGGAGTCCAAGAGCTGCTTCAGGAGGCCCAGAAGTCCTGATAGCATGGGAGCTTTGGACAGAGACCTCTGTCTATTCTGGAAGAGGGTGTCGGATGCCAACATAACATTCCTGACCCCCACCTTGATCTCCTTCGAATTCTTTGAGGACCAGCTAGAATTCCAAATAGGTTAGGACATCCAAACTGTTGCTTTGATACAGCTTCTGATATTGCTTCTGGGCGTCTTGTGCGATACGCACAAGACTTTGGTTTTACCTTTTCTGCATATACTACCTGTTTTGCTGTTTTATTACCTCATACACTTGTCGTTTCCTTCTCTGAGCTAACTCATGCATTTTCGTTTCATGCAGACAATATGTTGGGTAAAAACATGCTCGCCGACTTAAAGGCGCTCGCCAGAAACCACGGGTTGGCGACCGGTTCCCAAACGGTGCCCAACTCGGTGGTCGAGAAGGCCATTGTTCATGGGCGATCACCGCCCAAGGAACCCACCCAGCGCAAGAAACTGGTCCTTAAGAGGCCTAAGCGAAAAGCCCCCCAAGTCGTCCAAGAGGAGGAAGAAGAGGACGACGAGGTCACAGAGGATGGCCTTGTCACGAAAAGGAAGAGGGTGGCACCATCTTCTCCACCTGCTCCACCCCCTCTTCCAACCTCAACACCGCCATCAACGCCTGCTCCTCCTCCCTCATCGCCAACACCACAAGCCCCTTCACCACCAGTCCAAGCAGTTCCACTGGCCACTGCGCCACCTGCAGCTGAGGCTCAAGAGCCAAATTTCTTGGAGGACCCCCCAAGCGCCTCTACGCCCCATGTGTCAGCAGGAGGGGGCCCCCCTTCAAACACTTCAGCTGCAGGAAACGTTCCAATCGGGGATGAGGTTGCTCATACCTCTCCAATTCTAATTACCGAATCCCCGATTGCGTCGCCACGCCAGGAAGCAAACACTGAGAATCCTGCTAAGGAAGGTGGCGGCGAGAACCCTCAACAAGCCCCCCTGGTGCCTCTCCAAGCAGCAAACCTTTCCCTTGAAGTCACAAGGATGTGGGAACCTCTGACTGCCAAACTGAAGACCATAGCAGAGGATATCCCCGCGATCATAACGAGGGCGGTGGAGAGCTCCACCAGGAGGCTTCAAGACGATCTCTACCACCTCAAGACTGACAATAGCACTATGAAGGTCGAGGTGGAAAAGTTATCCTTCAACCTGACGCTCGCAGAGATCGAACACTCCTGAGTGGAGGATGCAATGAGCACCGAGCTCAGGTTGGCGCGCAAGGAAGCTACTGACCTTCGCCGCAAAGTTCATGATCTCGCCCAAGAGAAAGTTGAGTTAGAAAGCAAAATCGTGCCTCTACGCACCAAGGCGAGCGACCTGGAGGCTCACATTCAAGCTGATGCCGCCAAGTTGCAAAAACTGGAGCAGAGGTCGATCGACTGCGAGAAGCTACTTGGGCAAGTAGAAAAAGCAAGGGACGACGCCATGGCTGATCTCGCCGAGGCAAACAAGGAAAAAGGAAAGATGGCTGCTGAGTTGACCCAGGTTCAAACGGAATCCAAGAAGGTTACTGACGACCTTCTCCATGCTCAAGAGACCAACGAACAACTCCGAAAACAGGTCGAAGAGCTGGAGCAGCAGAATAAGGAGCTCAAGAAACAGGTTGAAGAACTTCAAAGGCAAATTGAAGAACTTAAGCTAAGCTCTGCTCAGATTCTGGTTGCTGGATTCGAAGCCGCTCGGGAACAATTTGCATGCCTATTCCCCGATCTCGACCTCAGCATGGTGTCGTTGAACAACGAAGTAGTAGATGGAAAGGTCGTTCCCGCCGAAGACTCAACCAACTCCACCCCGTCTGCTACTTTATAATTTCGCTTATATATACCTTGTAATGAAACTCGTGCATATGTGTTTTGAACAGATACTCATTTCAATCACAAAACTTGGCTATTCTCTCCTCTGACTCCTTTTCAGCGTTTTAGCCTTCTTTGCATGTTTAACTTTGTTGGATTTAACTTAACAATTTTGCGAATACGACTTTTGACGTAACTGCCTCGAGCCAATTCAAACTTAAGCAATAATTACTTTAAACAACTTGTATTCTTAAGGCAACTAACCTTTTCGCAAGAATACCCTTCGAACAACGAACTGTAACTCAATCATTGGCTCAAACAACGTCCCACTCGACCCGCTTTATCAAACAAGTCTTTCAACCTTCTCGCCGTGTTTGAACTTTTCCCGATCGCCAAGACCCCTTGGTAACATCAGCTTTTTCTAGCCTCATGCTTTGGCAATCGTTTCTTTATCTGGGGTAGAAGCGCCCTTTGGAATCTTCCTTTGCCCTCCTGAACTTCAGAGCAAAAGACCGGCTGGCTAGGCGTTCTCTTCGAACCTACCTTAGCCACATTTCAAGCTTCTTCCACCCTCTTCGCCATACCTAAACTCGTTCGAGACGAGAAGGATTTTATCTTGCCTATGCTCGCACGTAAGCGAGAAGGTCTTTTAACTCGCCTGAACTCGCTCATCGGCGAGAAGGACTTTAACTTGCCTCAGCTCGCACAACGGCGACAAGGACTTTATCTGGTACCTCAACTTGCCCAGGGTGTACATCTCCTCCCCCCTGGATGCACTGAGGACCTTTTTCTTTCTCGCCTGCGCTCGCTCGACGGCGAGGAGGTCTTTTAACTTGCCTCTACATTGCCCCAGGAGTTACATCTTCTCGCTCCCAGAAACATGGAAGACTTTTACTCTTTCTCGCCTGCACTCGCTCGACGGCGAGGAGGTCTTTTAACTTGCCTCTACATTGCCCCAGGAGTTACATCTTCTCGCTCCCAGAAACATGGAGGACTTTTTCTCTTTCACGCCTGCACTCGCTCGACGGCGAGGAGGTCTTTTAACTTGCCTCTACATTGCCCCAGGAGTTACATTTTCTCGCTCCCAGAAACATGGAGGACTTTTTCTCTTTCTCGCCTGCACTCGCTCGACGGCGAGGAGGACTTTATCTTGCCTCAAAACGCGCGAGGGCGTGGAGGTCTTTCATCTGGTGCCTCCGATCGCCGAGAGACGATGAGGACTTTAAAACTTAACTGGTGCCTCCAATCGCCGAAAAACGATGAGGACTTAAAACTTTGTAGAAAGCACGCAGTATATCCTTTCTTGCCTTAAATCATGTACAAATGACAAGGTCTTTCTTCAAAACTTTTGAAAATAGCACACATGCAATCTGAAAACACCTTAAGCTTCGAAAACTCTTCTTTTATTGGGTGGCCTCATTAAAAACCCTCCTTAGGGAAAAAAGAGTGCCCCCTTCAAACTGTTTTAACAGAGACATTGTAATATAACATTGTGTTTGTCTTTACTTACAAAGCTCTTAACTATAGTACAACTTCAAGTGCGTGGCGTTCCAGGTACGAGGGATCGCCCCTCCTTCCAGCGTCTCTAAGCGGTAGGCCCCGTTCCCGAGCGCCTCGGTTATTCTGAACGGTCCAGTCCACTTGGGTGACAATTTATTCTCCATCTCGTACTAGTGGGCCTTCCTCATCACCAGATCGCCCTCTCTAAACTGCCTTGGCATCACCTTTGAGTTGTATCTTCGTTCAACCCTTCTCTTCACAGCTTCAGCTTTCAACCTCGCTTCTTCCCTGACCTCATCCAGCAGATCCAGGTTCAGCCTTCTCTCTTCATTCGAGTCTTCCTCCACGAAGTTCTGGAATCTCGGCGAGCTCTCCTGGATCTCCACTGGAATCATGGCGTCACACCCATAGACCAAGCTAAACGGGGTCTCATGGGTTCCTGACTGCTCGGTGGTGTGGTACGCCCAGACTATACGGGGCACCTCCTCAGCCCAACTTCCCTTGGCTTTCTCAAGCCTTCTCTTCAAACCTCTCAACAACACCCGATTAGCTGATTCTACCTGGCCATTCGTCTGAGGGTGCTCGACGGATGCAAACACTTGTTGAATTCCAACCCCTTCGCAAAGCTTCTTCAACAGGTGGCTTGCAAACTGCGTCCCATTATCTGACACTAGGCGCTTAGGCACTCCAAACCGGCACACAATGTTCTTCCATACAAAACCTTCGATCTTGTGTGCGGTGATCTGGGCCATTGGTTCTGCTTCAATCCACTTGGTGAAATACTCAATCGCCACCACCAAGTACTTCATTTGCCTGATCGCCAGCGGGAAAGGTCCCAGGATGTCGATTCCCCAAGTATGAAACGGCCAAGGGCTATAGATCGACTTCAACTCCTCGGGAGGCGCCTTATGCCAATCGGCGTGCTGCTGGCATTGCTTACAGCATTGGGCATATTTCTTGCAATCTTCTCTCATGGATGGCCAATAATAGCCTGCACGGAGAGTCCTCGCGGCCAGAGCTCGACCCCCGACGTGGCTTCCACATATTCCTTCGTGGAGCTCTGCCATAATTCTCGTGCACTTCTCGCCATGTATGCATTCCAGGAGTGGGTGAGTGAACCCAAACCTGTACAGATCGCCATCAATCAACGTGTACTTGCTGGAATTTTTCTTTACCTTCCTAGCTTCTGTTGGATCCAGCGGGAGGAGGCCATCTGCCAAGCACCGCTTGTATTGCGTTATCCAAGTGTCTGGCTCATGGGTGGCGCAGACCTGCATCACATCCACCTTCCCTCCTCGACATGCTCTAATTCTCGGCGATCTCAGAGTTTCTTGCGTCAAAGACTTGTGGCTTCTCGCTGCTCTCTCCGTCGACTTGCTTATCTGAAGGACCAGGTGATCTGCTACAAATGCCCTCGGCGTTTTCAGAGTTTCTTGAATCACCGTCCTCTGCCTACCCCCCTTGCCTGAACTGGCGAGCTTAGCAAGCAAGTCAGCTCGGGCATTCTGCTCTCGGGGCACATGTACTACTTCAAAAGAGGCAAAGGAACTCTTCAATTCTTGCACATACGCCAAGTAAGCCGCCATTTGTGGATCTTTAGCCTGGAACTCGCCTGTTACTTGCCCTGTGACTAGCAGCGAGTCACTCTTAGCCATCAGCACCCTAGCTCCCATTTCCTTGGCCAGCAGAATCCCGACGATCAGCGCCTCATACTCTGCTTGATTGTTGCTGGCTTTGAAAGCAAACCTCAAAGATTGTTCAATCAGCACGCCGTTGGGTCCTTCCAAAATGACTCCAGCACCGCTGCCCTGCTGGTTCGACGATCCATCCACCGAAAGCACCCAACGAAAATTGTCTCCTTCAACCCGCGTCGCCTCCGATGAGAGCTCAACCACAAAATCTGCAAAGATTTGTCCCTTGATCGGGCCTCGGGGCTCATATTTAATGTCAAATTCTGACAACTCCACTGCCCACTTTACCATTCTTCCCGCAACGTCAGGTTTCTTCAAGACCTTCTGGATGGGCAGGTCAGTCATCACCAATATTGTGAAACTGTGGAAGTAGTGGCGCAACCTCCTCGCCGAAAGCACCACAGCCAGCGCAGCTTTCTCCAGGGCCTGATATCTCGTTTCTGGGCCCTGCAACACCTTGCTCACGAAATAGATAGGCTTCTGAGCCTGATCTTGATCCTGGGCGAGCACCGCACTCACCGCCCTCTCAGTCACAGCGAAATACAACCTGAGAGGGATTCCCGCCAGCGGTTTGCACAGAACCGGCGGGCTCGCCAGATACTCTTTTAGTTTGACGAAAGCCTCCTCGCACTCTTTCGTCCAAACGAACTTGTTATTGCGCCGCAGACATTGAAAATAGGGATGTCCCTTTTCTCCGCTAGCTGACACGAAGCGAGAGAGGGCTGCCATCCGACCTGTTAGCTGCTGGACTTCTTTCACCGTAGCCGGGCTTCTCATCACCAAGATGGCGGCACACTTGTCTGGGTTAGCTTCTATCCCCCTTTCAGTCAAGAGAAACCCCAAAAACTTTCCAGCCTCCACGCCGAAAATGCATTTCTCTGGGTTGAGCTTTAACTTGAACTTGGCGATCGTCGTGAACAATTCTTCCAAGTCCGCGACGTGCTTGCTCTTCTCCTGCGAGGTCACGACCATGTCATCGACGTAGGCTTGCACGTTCCTTCCCAGCATCGGTGCAAGTACTCGATCCATCAACCTCTGGTACGTGGCCCCCGCGTTCTTCAGCCCAAACGGCATCACCTTATAGCAGTAGCACGACCTCTCCGTCATGAAGGCTGTTTTTTCTTCATCCATGGGATGCATCTTGATCTGATTATAGCCCGAGAAGGCATCCAGGAAACTCAGCAGCTTGCACCCTGCAGCACTATCAACCAGGGCATCAATGCTTGGTAAAGGATACGAATCCTTTGGGCAAGCTTTATTCAGATCGGTGAAATCGACGCACATGCGCCATTTCCCGTTACTCTTCTTCACCAGTACGACATTTGCCAACCATTCAGGGTACTGGACTTCCCTGATGTGGCCTGCAGCGAGGAGTTTCTGTGTTTCGTCCCTGATCGCCTGCCTCCTCTCCTCGTTGAATTTTCTTCTCCTTTGTCGCACCGGTCTCACCATGTTGTCCATCGCCAGGTGATGGCACAAGAAGTCGGGATCGATCCCGGGCATGTCCGAAGCGGACCAGGCAAACGCGTCCAGATGCCGCTCAATCACCTTGGCGATCTGGTTCTGGAGATCGACCTCCAGAGATCTTCCGAGCTTGAAGATTTTCCCTCCGATCTCCTTCTCGAGCCACTGCTCAACAGGTTTGGGCCTGGATTCTCTGGCGATCACCGCCCTGGCGATTCCCTGTTCCCTTGCTTCCTCGGGGCGATTCCGCGCCTCTTCCTCTTCCAGGCCAGCATTCCTCTCCCCCAGCTCGGCATCCACCATCTCTACATCCCTTCCGGCGGCCTCCTCTGTTACCGGCGGTCTGGGCTTCACACCGGGAGGTGGGGTGGTTGTTACATAACTTACTGATCTTTTGTTTTTCAGGCTATTCTCATAGCACCTCTTCGCTTCTTTCTGATCAGACTTTATTGTGATCACCACCCCTTCCATCGACGGCAACTTCACCTTCATGTGTCGAGTCGACGGAATGGCACCTATCCTGTTCAGAGTGGGTCTCCCCAACAGGATGTTATATGCTGAAGGGGCGTTTACGATGAGGTACTTGATTTTCTCCGTCCTCGACCCAGCCTCATCTGTAAACGTGGTTCTCAGCTCAATGTACCCCCTGACCTCCACCTGGTCACCAGCGAACCCATACAAGCACCCTCCATAGGGCCTTAGCTGGTCAAGGGGCAATTCCAGCTGCGTGAAAGTCGGCCAGAACATCACGTCTGCCGAGCTTCCTTGGTCCACCAGAACTCTGTGGACCTTCCTCCCTGCTGTAACCAAAGAAATAACTATGGGATCGTTGTCATGAGGCACAACGTCCCGAAGATCCTGCTTGGTGAACGTGATGTCCACTTCCGGCGAGTGATCTTCAAACATGTCCACTGACATCACCGATCGCGCATACTTTTTCCTCTGCGATGCGGTGCATCCACCACCTGAGAAACCCCCTGCAATGGTGTGGATCTCCCCATGGATGGGCATCTCGTGTTGCTGGGCTTCTCCACCTGCTGGCTGGGAACTCGACGCTCCCCCAGTCCTTCTATCCAACAGATAGTCGTTTAGGAACCCGCTCTTAACCAGATCGTCGAGCTGGTATCCTAAAGACAAACACGAGTCCAGGTTGTGGCCAAAACACTGGTGGAACTCGCACCAGGCGTCCGGTTTTGACCCCAGCACCTTGTCGCCCACCTTCTCAGGTGCCTTCAACCTAGCAGATATGTTAGGGATAGCGATCAGGTCTGCTAGTCCCATGACAAACTTGTGCTTAGGCGGGCGATTGTACTCCCGGCGTGCTGGTTGTTGGCGCGCTTGGCTTCTTCCCTTATTTCTCCTATCGTAAGGATAGCGAGTCCTTTGGTCTTTTCTGGCCGCCGCCGCCGTTTCCAGCACCCTCTGCGGCTGGATCCTGGTCTGGGCGCGTGGCCTGGCGGGAGCCACGCTGCCTCTCTTCTCGGCGACTTCACTCTCGTCGGCGATGTGGGCCACCGCAAGTCGCCTGACTTCAGCAAACGTCGCTGGATGAGCCCTGATCAAGGCCTCGCAGAATGGCCCGGGCTGCACGCCCTTCTTGAAGGCATAGACCAGCATTTCTTCATCCTTCGCCGGCGATCTGACCATCTGCGCTCCGAAGCGATTGAGGTAGTCTCTGAGGGACTCCCCATGGTACTGCCTTATATCAAACAGATCATAGGACACCCTGGGCGGTGCCTTATTCACAATGTACTGCTCGACAAAGATTTTCGAGAACTGTTGAAAATTGGTTATGTGGCCGTTAGGCAGGCTCACAAACCACTCCATCGCCGTTCCCTGGAGCGTACTCACGAACATCTTGCAGTAGACGGCGTCTGACCCTCCTGACAGCATCATCTGCGTGTGGAACGTGGTCAGATGAGCCTCTGGATCCTCCACGCCAGTAAAAACAGCTTTAACCGGAACCACGCTCGTGGGAATTGGCGTGTCGGTAATCGCCTGAACGAAAGGCATTGGGAACACACGAGGTGGCGTCGACGGTGCCACCTCTTCAGCAGAAGAACGTCCCTGCTGCTCCTGAAGAGCTCGACGCAGCTCCTCAGTTACCTTGCTAAGCTCCTCGTTCCTGGCGCGAGAGGCGACCAGGTCCTCATGTATCCTTGCCTGCTCTACGTGCGAGGCTTCCACAGTTGCCTGCAACGAGCGCATCATCTCTGCCATCTGCGCCATGGTCATTGCGGCGTCGCCTTCAGCAGCGACAGGAGCCACGGGACTGGAACGATTGCTTCTCATCTTTCTCATTAACTTCAGCGAACCACAGGAATACAGCAAACAACACTTCAACCACGATCGAATCAGCGATCAATCGGAGAAAACTCAAGAAACTGCGTAAGAACTCACGAACACCGCAAACCTTCGCAGAAAACCACAAAAGAACTCGAACTTCCACCAAACAGATTGCGTGCAAGCAACAAAAAACCTCACTCCACCGATCGAAAAGCCAAACGAACGGTTCAAAACGCAGATTCACCGAACGAAACACAAAGAAACTGCGAACGACGGTTGCACCAGCACACAACCACGCCGAAAACCTCGAAAACTTCCACGAACTCACGCTGTGGATGGGAGCAAGTTTTACACGGCCCCACGGTGGGCGCCTGATGATCCTGCCTGTTGACCGGAGCGCTGGAGAATGCCTCGTCAAAGGATCGACGTGCGCACCGCTTCTCACCTTCGTTCCTCCCGGGATCTATCTCAAGAACCTGCAAAGAAACGACACGGCGCCGCTGCGGCCGATCGCACTCCGACGCTCAAGTCAGTGACGGTATCACCAAATACTAAGAACTAGAACCGTGCAAATCCTCTCTCACAATCAGCTCTGTCTCTCGCAAGCGTAAAGTGTATGAACTGAACGTGCGTACCTCAGAAAGTCTGTTAAGAACTCTTATATACTTGGTGGCTTTCTCTCTCCTGGCAGTTACAGACTTGGACACGTGGCTCGCATCCAACTGTACACGTGCCATCATCTGGAGGCTCCCTGACTTGGCGCCGCTTCTGCTCTCATTTTGGCTAAGTTACTTATGCATGGTACTGCCCAGTGCATAGCTAACTTAGGAGTGCGATCTCTACAGGAACTGGCGAGTTAGGGCCTTCATACACCTTCCCTGTGGTCTCGCCGGCCGCCTTCATAATCTGCTTCTCCTTCATCTTCGGCGATGTGCTTGTTCTGGCGATCTCCGACTGCTTGGTCGCCTGGGTCTACATCTGGTGACTTGATCTTGAACCAGGCGATCGCCTATTCTGGTAAACTGGAAATCGGAACACGCCAGCTTAACAACTGGCGACTATGCGTGCCCCCCGACTTCCTTCCCTTCTGCCAACCTGGCGCCTTGTCAACACGCCTACACTGTAGCAGGATGCCACGTCATCATACCCGACTACCAGGGCGGTACAGTTGCTATAGTGACTAAATTAAAAATTATTTTAGAAACTAAAAAAGCTTTTGGTTTTTAAATTAATATCTATTATTGTTAAATAGTTTTTAAATTAGTATCTAATTAACTATGTTTTAACTATCAATTATTTAGATTTTAAATTTGATAGCAAAAATCTTATTTGCTAATTAGATACCAATTTAGAAATCATTTAACAATAATAGAAACTAATCTAGAAATCAAAAGTCTTTTTAGTTTCTAAAATGATCTCTAATTTAGTCACTATAACAACTAACTATTTTTTATTTTTAAAATTAGTTTCTATTTTATAATTTTATTGTAGTGTTAGTATATCACATTATTCATTAGGGCATAAATGTGAAACTTTCCATCTACTATAAGGTTAATTACATTGATAAAGCGGTGCATTTATTTCTCTTTATTAAATATGACCTAAATAATAAATATAAAGTTATTAACACACATTAAATATAAACTACTACTGATTATGGGTGACGTTATTTTGCCATTCAAATTGTCACCAAATTGCTTCAGTACAAAATCAAAAGGAATAATTATATTTAAAGTGAAACTTTGGTGCTTACTACAATTTGACTTACTAAATGCTTGAAGAAATTGAATAGATGAGGGTAAATGTTGACAAAGAGTTTGATAATTTATTAAATTTTGAGGCTGATGGTAAGGCATGCAATTTTGATATTGCTTCACTTGCTTTCTTTGCCTCTAACCATTTCTCCATCTCAATTGTCACTGTCTTCAACACCTTTGAATTCTTTAGAATATATTTTGTAAGTTCCAATTCATCTCTGGACCCACCATATTCTCTAAATTTAAACACACTAAGATGTGAGCTAAGACAGTTAGGAACCAATGTTATTATTGGTTGTGTCCTTTTTCTTTCACTTTCTTCATAAACCTGTTCAAGAAACATACCACTCCTATTAATTTTTGAGTTAAATATGTTTTTAATCTCCGTATTTTCACATAAAAATTGTTTTCGTTCCTAATTTAAACTTAATTCAAACTTTAAACTTCATCGATATTGATATTTGTAGTAAAAAAATTATTAGAATGATTTTTTGTCAGTTTTTTTTATATGACAAACGGATTTTCAGTTCCTAATTCAAACTTTAAACCTTATCGATATTGATATTTATAGTAAAAGAATTATTGGAATGAGTTTTTGTTAGTTTTTTTTACGTGACAAATGGATTTTCAGTGTGAACTGAAATGTTAAAATATTTCATGTTGACGGATCGCTAATGCAAATATTATAATATAGTTCTCTTTAAAATTTCGTTTTTTTTTAAAAAAAATACTACTAAAGACTCATTCCAATAGTTTCTTTATTATAAATAGTCAAAAAGTCTAAAGTTTGAATTATAGAAAAAAATCAATTTTATGTTATAGTATATAGATGAAAAATATATTTAATCCTTAATTTTTTAAATAGAAGAAATAGAGAGAAAAAAAGTAACAACATGTTTGATTTTCTTCTCACTCTTCTTTTAACAAAAGTTGTTTTCGGGAAAGAGTTTACCAAACCATACAAAATACAAAATGTATAAAATTATGAAAATTATTTTGGTCACATTTTTTTTACAGAAAAGGGTGTTTTTTTTATAATTTTTTAAAATTAGTAGAAATATCACTCATATAATTAAATTATAGTGTATAAATTATTCCAAACTTTATTTTATAAGTTTGTTTTTCTAAGTCCGGATTACATTAAAAATTCACAATATTATAAAGTCTATCTCAGCATGAGAAAAAAAAAACAACAAACATTTTAAAAAATGTTAAAGAGAAAACCGAATTTTATAAAATAGAAAACTGATTTAAAGAGCAGAGTAAACAAACAAGAGTAATAAATATCAACAAAACAATAAAATTGAACCTAAAAAGTCAACAAACCTTATCAATGTCAAGAATTTCAAGCTTGGGACATTTTGTAAGCAAGTGTATTAGAAAACAATAGTCAATAGACTCAGACAAAGCTTTAGATGAACCAAATTGTGAAATTCTGGAAATCCAAAGCTAGAATCAGCAAGAACCTGCATGTGGATGAGAATAACAAAGACTTGTGAATAACATCTACACATTACTTCATTTCAAAACAATAACATAAAAAGAAATGAAAATAACTAAGTGTGCTGGTGTGATGATAGCAAAAAGGGATTTGCAAGATGAACCTTACCTCTGTTGTATAAGTAGACAACTCCAAAAACTTAGTGTGATGAATTCCATTGAAAAGCTTAGACACATATTCTTTTTCACAATGGTCAAAGTAGATATCAACATGTGCTTTTATCAAGGTAGGCAAGTTGCAGAGCAAAGAGTCACACACTTTTGTTTCTTGCACTTGAAGGTACTCAAGAGAAGGGGTGACTATCTGCACTCTTTGGTCATGACACTTCAAATGTAACTTTTTGAGTGAAGGCAAGCAGATTTTAAAAGGGGTTGAATTATTAGACTTCACTTCCTCATAGCAAAGTTCTTCAAGGATTGGACACCCAGAGAAAAACCTCATCAATGATTCATCCTTTTCAAGGTAAAGCAGGTAAAGATGCAAAATCTTGAGTGAAGGAAGATGAATGGATGAAATGGCATTTAGGTTGATTGTTGAGCCGAATGATAGCTTCAAAATTGAGATGGTTTTGCAAGTGAAGAGTGTGTTGGGCAAAGTGACCTCTAAATAGCAGTAGCAGAAGAGGTCCAGCTCCTGAAGGTTTTGACTCACAGCTGTGGAAACCAATGTGCCAATCAAGTCTATGGTGAAGGATTTGTTATGGTTATGGAGACAAAGTCTTTTGATGCTTTTTGCTTTACGTTGATCTAAGATACTTCCTACAGTTGAAGCAAAGGTTGTGTTGAAGAAACAAGGCCAATTGTCCTCAAAATCAAGGGTAAGGACTGAAGTCCAAAGTGTTTTCCACCTGGTGGACAACACACTGGTAGTAACAACCTCTTTGGTTGGGAGGAATGAAAGGATATGGCAAATGATTTCATCTGGCAAACAACTAATCCTATCAACTTCTTCATTTGATACAGTAAAAGCATCGTCTTTGCCACTGCTTCTGCTTTTGTCCTTTGGGGACACAGAGAAAGGGAATAATCCAAAACAACTTAAAACTGAACCTCTAATAGGCATTGCTAGTTGTTAGAAATTGAGAATATACATATGAAGAAATGAAAAGATTATGTCTTTTGATTGCAAAGGAACTGGGAATATATATAGAAAAAATAACTTTAAATGAGATTAGATTTTAAGTTTAAGTCAAAAGTTACATAATACACCATTAAACTTTACTAGAATATTCTTAACTTACATTAAAAAATAAATTTACAAATTTTAAGGTTAACTTAAAATAAAATTTTATGTGAAATTTTATACGTAAAGAATTATTTCTTTTACATCGATTATTTTGTGCTGTATCCAATTTTCTTAAATATAAATGGAGCACTAGAATATATGATAATGAAGTAATGAAAATTCACTCTTATAAATAATTTTCTATCATTTTGTATATTTTAATCATCTCAAAAGAAAAATACTAATTATTATCATTAATATCACATGAAAGAGAATGGTATTTATTATTTTTATCATTACACTATTTTGAAGTATTTAATATCTATCAGTTTCTTTTGACTAATTGTGCAAATACAACAATGACATAAACTTATATAATTTATATTAATAATATAAAAATATAACGTATATGATGAATTCTCAGATTACTCTGGGTTAACATAAATGGTAAGCGTTTTGATATTATTTTGGATATAAAATAAATTGTTATAAGGGAAGTACACACATTATATAAAAATTCATATAAATAATTAAAAAATGAAATATCAATGGTTTTGGTTTAGTTGTCTTACTGGAATGGGTTAAAGGTTAGTATAAGTTATAAAGCAGAAAATCCAATTTTAATTTATTAAGTATACCACAAGCTCTTCAAAAACTGCATCTGAGATGTATTCTCCTTTAAAAATTCATTTAATTTTACATAAATAAAGCAATAAAGAAGGCTACTCAAAACAAATTCATTAAATATTACCTTAAAAAAACAATTCATTAAAGACCATGAATATACCAGTAAAAAAAAATTAATGATGAGACTATTTTTATTGTTCCAAATATTTATTGTTTGCGTATCATGTTGGGAGCAACGGTCAACAATATTAACAAGTCTGCTTACAATTTTACATAAACAATGTGTCCTTGTGATTTAAAATAGAAAATAGGACAATATAAAGAAAATAAAAAAATTAATAGTGTGTTTAAATGGAGAAATTCTAGAGAGCAATTTATTTTATTTGAGAATTTAAAAAATTTATAATAAAAATTTGTTATTTGATAGTTAATGTTAGATACTAATTTAAAAACTATTACATAAATTTTTATTGATAATAAAAACTACTTTAAATACAATAATTTTTTATAAAATAATATTTAGTTTAGTTAATAATGACTAATTACTTTTTATCTCTAAATTAGTTGATATTTAATAATTCTTTTTAGTGGATATTAATATTTTATTTTATTATGGGTGATAATGTGGGCTGGCCCGTCTTAAGATTTTTTTTTAAAATTAAAATTTCATTAATTATAAAAACTTATTCCTACTACTAAAAAATTAAAATTTTATTTGTGTTTTAATTCATTTAATTAAGATAAAAATATAAATTAAGTATGAGGATTGTTAGAAAGCTTGATTACAAATAATTTAAGTCTTATTACTCTTAATACTAACTTCTTTAGATGATTAAAATAAAACATTCTTTTTTTAGTACATTAAATTTAATTTTTTAATATAAAATAAAATAAAGATAATAGTACAATAATGAGTGAATAAGGTATGATTTTTTTTTACAAAAAAATTAAATAATTATTTTTTTATTTATGCGGACCAGTGGGCCAACCCGTCCCGTTGTTGGCCCGCGCAAGTTACAGGTTATGCAGGACGGATCAAAGTGTGTCAGCGGACTAGATTAATGAATCATTGCCACCCCTATTTTTATACTTTCTTCAAATATTCGATCTTGTTGGGATATCATCGATTTTGTTACAATGAAGATGTCATCAGCCTAATTTAAATCAAGATGTCATCGATTCATTCAAATTTAATGATGTTATGGTGTTTCTTGTTCGTAATGTTTTTAAATTGAGAAATTTTGAAGATTACAATATTTTTATTGAGAATTAATTTAAAATGTTTTATAATATATTTTTTATCAATAAGAAATTTTAAAAACACAAAATTAATTTGACTAGACATTATACAATTTAAAGTTTTACATAAAAAATAATAAATTGAAAATTTTCGTATTCTATCTTCTATTATATTAATATTTATTTTTTCACATTTTTTCAAAATATTCAATCTTAGTCCGGATATCCTTGACTCACATGTCGTCACCTTAAATCAAATCAAGATGTGACCTTAAATGAAATCAAGATGTCGTTAATTATACAAATTTAATGATGTTAATGAATGATATTTTTTTTTTTGTCAACTAAGGAAACTATTGACCAACTTGACTAAGAGTGTTTTGCCATTGTTAATAAAAAAATTTCAACCAAAATCAATAAAAAAGTTGGTTAAAATAATAATGACTAATAACATAGAAAAAATAACCTTAAACAATATTAGTCAAAGTAATTATGGTCAACATTTATAGAAAGTAACTTCATTCACACGGTCTAATTTGTTATTATTAGATAGTTGTTAGATAATTTATCTTTTTGTCCGTTGTGAAAAGAGTCTAAGACTATATTTAGTCCCTTCTATGTTGGTTATTAATTCAGATTTTATTAATCTTAAATGTTGGTTATTAATTCTGATTTTATTATTATCCTTAAACTATTTATCGTTATTATTACATTAATGGTCAGTTTATAGGACTGATAGTATTTCTATTTTATAACTTCCAATAATTGTAATTTTATTATATACATTATTGAAGTAAATCAAAATGGAGGTATCAGTTCAGTATTTTTGCAATTTTGTGCAATTACCTTCAATCAGTTTCTACAACTTTTTGCCTTGTATTATTTCCTTCAATTAGTTTCTACAACAGGTATCAGAGTCAGTCTGTTATCATGAAATATACCCAATTATCAGTCCCCATCCTTGATGGAAAAAAATTACAATCGGTGGTGTGTGCAGATGAGAGTTTTGTTTGATTATCTTGAGTTATGGGATGTCGTTGAAAGTGGAGTGTTTGCATTAGCTGATAATGCAACTAAGGCACAACGAGTTGCACATTGTGACCAGAAGAAGAAGGACAAGAAGGCTTTGTATGTCATCAATCAAGGGATGAATGACGAGACGTTTGAACATATAGAAGGAGCAACAACTGCAAGTGAGGCTTGGATCATTTTGTCAACCAATTATAAAGGTGATGACAAGATCAAGAGGGTGTGTCTTCAAACCCTAAGACGTCAATATGAACTGCTACAAATGGAAACAACAGAGACTATTGATGTCTATATAAATAAAGTTCTTGCCTTGACAAATCAGATGAAGACCAATGGTGAAACACATTCAGAGCAGGCAAAGGTGGAGAAGATTTTGAGGTCTTTAACTCCCAGATTTGAACATGTTGTTGTCGCAATTGAAGATGCACATAATTAAAAATAAATTCTTAATTTTTGATAAAAAAAGGTAATTTGATTCTTAAAACCGTTTTATCAAAAAACTGCATGTTTCCAATACATTTTCATATGAGTGATTTCAAGTGCTTGAATGCAATAGTGAATATGAATCGTGCTTGTGGCATTTACGCTTTGGGCACTTAAATTTTCAGAGTTTGGAAAATCTCTTCAAATGAAATTTAGTGAATGGTTTACCCCATATTTATCACCCTGATCAATTGTGTGAGGCTTTCATTTTTGGAAAGAATCACTGGATACCATTTGTTAAGGAGCCTTGGCGTGCAAAATTTCCTTTGGGGAGCTTGTTCATATAAATGTTTGTGGCCCGATGAACATATCATCAATTGAAGGTAATAAGTATTTTTTAACCTTTATTGATGATTTTTCTAGGTAAACCTGGATTTATCTATTGAAAAGCAAGGATCAGGTATTCCATTGCTTTAAAATATTTAAAGCATTTGTTGAAAGATAGAGTGACAGACTAATTAAGATGGTGCGTAATGATGGAGGGGGTGAGTACAAGTCTAATGAGTTCAAGAGGCACTGTGAAGAACTTTGCTTTGCAGCATAACATAACCTGCCCCTACACACCTCAACATAACAGAGTTGCCGAGAGAAAGAATAGAACAATCATGGACATGGCGAGGAGCATGCTTAAAGCGAAAGGTATGCCAAATTATTTTTGGGCTGAGCCCGTAACATGTGCGGTATATTTGATAAACAGATCATCCACTCGGAGTGTTCCTAACACAACTTCGATTGAGGCATGAATCGGATTCAAACCCAATGCGCAACACTTGAAGGTATTTGGGTCAATTACTCATGCTCATGTCCCCAAGGCAGCAAGATCGAAGTTGGATGATAAGGCAGTGAAGACCATTTTCATTGGATATAAGCATGGGAGATACAAACTGTACAATCCAATGACAAAGAAGGTGATTGTCAGCCGTGATGTTACAGTTGTCGAAGATGAGGAATGACAATGGAATGCAACAACTGAAATGGATTCAAAAAAACAATATATTTATGTTTTGAACGATGATGTGGAAGATGGAGTCACTCTTGAAGCACCTGTAGTTCAACTTGAAGTTGTAATTCAACCTGAAGTTGCAGCTCCAATTGCAACTATGATAGAGTGACCAATAAGGTAGCAACGACAACCTGTATACCTTCAAGATTGCGAAGTAAATCTTGATGATGAAGTTGATGACAATGGATATTTGGTTCACTTTGCTTTTCTTGCAGATTCAGAACCTGTGAGACTTGTAGATGCCATTCAAGACCCCAAATGGCAAGAGGCTATGAATGCAGAATTGGTGGCGATTGAGAAAAAACAATACATGGCAGCTCGCTGATCTTCCAAAAGGACACAAAGCAATTGATGTGAAGTGGGTGTATACGATTAAAGTGAAAGAAAATGGTGAGATTGATAGATACAAGGCAATGTTGGTGGAAAAGGGATTCGAGCAACGAGAAGGCTATGATTATGATGAAATATTTTCTCTTGTAGCTCGAATGGAAACAATGGGATTAATCATTGCTTTAGCTGCACAAAGGCAATGGAAAGTTCACCAAATGGACGTTAAGTCTGCATTTCTAAACGACCCACTTGATGAAGAGGTTTATGTAAAGCAGCCGTCGGGTTTCATACAATCTGGCAAAGAGGGGAAGGTGTACAAACTAATAATGGCTTTATATGGCCTTAAACAGGCACCAAGAGCTTGGAACAAAAGGATTAATTCATTTCTTCATGTCACTAGATTTAAAAAATGTGCATCAGATCATGGTCTTTATGTAAAGACTAATGATTATGGAGATTTGCTAATTTTATGTCTTTATGTTAATGATGTGATTTTTACAGGAAGTAATCTCAAAATGATTGGTGACTTTAAGCATATAATGATGAAGGAATTTGAGATGTCTGATCTCGGTCTTATGTCCTACTTTTTGGGCATTGAAGTCATCCAAGGAGACGATGGAATCTTCATCAGAGGAAATTTGCTGCTGAGTTTTTAAAGAAGTTTAAGATGGAGGATTCAAACCCAGTTAAGACTCCAATTGAAGGTGATGGGCGAACTGTAGATGCAACATACTTTAAGCAGATTATTGGGAGCCTTAAATATCTCACATGTACTAGACCTAACATATGTTATGCTGTGGGATTGGTCAGTCGATACATGGAGTCACCTCGACAAGTTCATTTACAAGCTGTAAAGAGAATTATGTGCTACATCAAAGGTACTGCAACTTTTGGTGTATTTTACTCTTCATCTAAGAAGATTGAGATTGTCATATACTCAGACAGTGATTGGGATGGAGATTCAAACGAGAGGAAGAGCATTAGTGATAATTGTTTTATGATTGGAAATATTGTTTGCTTGTGGTTATCAAAGAAACAATCAATTGTTGCATTATCTACTTGTGAAGCTGAGTATGTAGCAGCAACAACAAGTGCTTGTCAATCAGTTTGACTCAACAATATCATGACTCAAATTGGTTTTAATCTAGATGTCCCAATCAAGATATATGTTGACAATGTCTCCGCAATTAATCTTGCAAAGAATCCGATTTTTCATCAAAGAAGTAAACACATTGATATTCGATATCACTTCCTGCGAGACTAAGTTGGGAAGAACATGATCAAATTGGAATAATGCAGATCAAAAGATCAGATTGCAGATATTCTCACTAAGCCATTGAAGATCGATGCTTTCATGAAGTTAAGAGATATGTTGGGCATGAAGGTTGTTCCAAATCAAAATTAAGGGAGGATGTGGCTTATTAATTCAGATTTTATTAGCCTTAAATGTTGGTTATTAATTATGATTTTATTAACCTTAAACTATTTACCGTTATTATTGCATTAATGGTCAGTTTATAGGGCTGTTATTATTCCTATTTTATAGCTTCAAGTAATTGTAATTTTATTATATATATTATTGAAGTAAATCAAAATGGAGGTATCAGTTCAACAATTTTGCAATTTTGTACAATTACGTTCAATCAATTTCTACAACTTTTTGCCTTCTATTATTTCCTTCAATTAGTTTCTACATTCTAGAGTTAACTACGTCTACATATGTTGTTGTTGTGCGACCCTGTAGTGGACCACCACCACCATGCGATTTGCCCTAACCACGTCAGGATTATCCCACAAGCTCAAACCCAGATGGACTGTGAAAGTTGTCGTGTTTCTCTATTGTGTCTGTGATCAATGTGCAACTCCGTCTGAACGCACCAACACGTCATGGAAGCCATCGAAACGTGCCACTACTACACCAAAGGTTGCCTTTGTTTATATATTTTAATAACTTTTCAATTTAATATTAATATTAATATTGGAATTAAAATTCATATTTGAATTTTAAAATTAAGATTGAAATTTAAAATTAATATTAAAATAAAATTACAATTGATATTTTAGATGAGATTAAAATTTTAATTAAATTAATGTTAGTAGAGTTTTTGTAATTATTTTTAACTACAATAATTTGTAAAATAGGAATGGAAATTGATGGACTCCAAATTACACTTAAAAGATTAGTTCAAATGTGAATATATATAATTTAATTAATGTTAGTAGAACTTTTGTAGTTGTTTTTAACTAAATTTATATGTAAAATAAGATTGAAATTTGATGGACTCCAAATTAGACTTAAAGATTTGATATTGTTGATTGTTATATGTTGAACATATTGGTATTGAGTATGTGGTGTTCGACCCTTCACTTTGTCATATCTTGCATTGAGTGAACCTTAGTTTATTGTTTGAGGTTCAATATAAAGATTGAATACTACCTCCAATTTTAATTATTGATTCATTATGATTGAAAAACAAAAAGGAGGTAGTAATGACAATTATTATATTGAACTTGAATTGTCTGTTTGGACAGTTTAGGAAGATTAAACACTTTTTTCATTATTATGTATAATTAACAATATTATGTATATTTTTTGAAATTTTGATTCATTGTATTTTGTATTGATCTTTGTGTGCATATTTAATTGTGGTTGACTTAACGTCACAACTTTCATTTTATGTTTTCTAAAGACCGATACGAAATGTTGTCAAAATCTTGTGAAGTATAAATAATGAAAATAATTACGTACTAATGAAATATATAAAAAAAATGAATCTTCTTGAATGGGATACGGTCACACCTTTTTTTTTAAATGGAAGATATTCATGCATAAATCAAGTTCTTATGATATGTTGTAATGGATCAAAGTTAGATGAATGCAAGTGAAATCATTGATGTGTATAAGAATGACATTGAAGAATTTCTACAATTTGCTCAACGAAATGGATGAGGTATGAATGAAAGATATTATTAATGTTGGATGCTTTGTTGCTTTGATTGAAGCTCAGTTCTAGGGTGTTTAGAATTATTGTAAAGATCATTCTTAATCCTATGCACAAGCTCAATCAATCTGTTTTAAAAGAGAAAAATGTTTTTCTAAGTAAAGAGAAAAACAATCGGTTGACTTCACGATATAATCAATTGTTTTACACTTAGCTTATTTGAAGGTTTTCAAAACTGTTTTTGGCTTGGTTGACTAACTGTCAAAACCAATTCAACCAGTTAAAACGACATTTCAATCGGTTGATTGTCTCATTTCTTAACAGCTTTTCAAAAACCTGTTAAATCTGTTTTTCAGTTAAATTAAAACTGATTTGGCTCATGATTAATTGCCAAAAATAGCTAGATTTAAGAGCTATAAATATGATTTCTCTTTGTATATAAAAACACAAAAAAGTGAGATGGTAAACGTTTTTGAGAAGAGATTTGATTCAAAGTTTTGCAAGATTTCCTAAAGGCTGTTCATTGGTTCAAGAACTGATCTTAGGAGCTCTATGATTCCTGAAATATCAGGTGTAATCTGTTCCTTTTTTTATTCTTGTAATTTTTACTTTTCTATACTTGTAAAGTTTGTAAACCTATAAGGTCAGAGGGTGTTCTGACTGTGGTTGTGTGAAAGGAAAAAAGGGTGAGTGTTATTAGGTTATCAAGATCACGTCTTTGTGGCTTTGAGTGTGTGTAATCTGTGATTGATTGCTAGTGGAAAACCTAGTGGTTGTTTTGGGGACTAGATGTAGCTCAGAGGTTGAGTATAAGTTGATGGTGTAATCTCTCTCTCTCTCTCTCATTCATTATAAACTGTTTGATTTGATTTTGTTGTTTTTGTTGCTATAAACAACCGATTAAAAACGAAGTTTCAACCGATTGTTTTTCTGCAAACAGTTTCAATTACTTTGTTTATTTGGCTTCCTTGATTACTCTTTTTGTGATTGTTGATAAAACTTCGTTCTTATCCAATCTTTGCGAAAATATTTTATCAAACAATTCAGCCCCCATTTTTTGGGCCATTAATTCTAACAATTGGCATCAAGAGCTGGGTCTTGAAAGTTATTCAAGTTCTGCTTTTTTTTTAAAAACTACTTTAATGGCTAGCAAGTTTTCTTTTGGGGAAGGTGCTTCTTTAAATAAACCACCTCTATTCTATGGTGTGAACTATCAATTGTGGTGTATACGAATGATTTTTTTTGTTAACTCAATAGATAGAAAAATCTAGGATGTCATTACAAACAATGCTTTCATACACCTGCCTGAAACTAATGATGTCTTACCTAAACATGAAAAAGATAATCTTGATTGTGTAGCTAAGAACATCATTGTTTCAGCTCTTGATTCTAATGAACTTCTAAAAGTTTTAGAATGTGTGTCAGCTAAAGAGATGTGGGATACTCTTAAAAGAATTCATAAAGATTGAAGAAATGGTTGGCTGGACAGTGATGAGTCCCCTGCTGGATCATCCTCTGCAGATTCTAAAATGGATGTTTGTCTGATGGAAAGAGAAGAGTTTGCATCAAATAATGTAAGTATATCTTCCTCTACCAAATGTGATAGTTATTATGAACTTCTTGAGGCTTTTAAAGAGACTCATGAAGATGCCAACAAATTAACCCTTTCAAACAATTGGTTGAAAAGTAAAAACAACTGGTTGAAAAATAGAATCAAGGTTTTGGAAGAAGAATTGAACAACTCAAAAACTGATTTTAAAAACTTAGAAATGATTTATCAAAGTTCTTCTTGCAAGTGTGAATCTAGTTCTTGCAAAAACCGTGAATCTCTTCAAAAGAAAGTCTTGTATCTTGTGAAAATTACAGCCAAATTACAAAAGGTAAATCCAACCTTGAGAGTGTTCTAGCATCTCAGAGTTGTGTTTTTGGAAAATCTAGTTTGGGATTTAACCCACAAAGGAAGAACAATGGTTGTTTGAAACATTTTTCAACCATTACAGAAAATCAACCGATTGAAAAGTTGAAACAACCGATTGTTTGTTGTTTCTACTGCATGAGAAAGGGTCACTCTGTCAGATTTTGTAAAATACACAAATTTTCTGTTCCTAAAGGTATCCTAAAGTGGGTTCCCAAGAATGCTAAGGTTCCTAGCAATCAGATTAACATCCACGAACCCAAATTTATTAGGGGACCAAATCTTGCCACCTGATTTTGTTTTTTGCAGGATCTCTTAATGAGAAAACATCATCTATGGTACTTGGACAGTGGCTGCTCCAAGCACATGACTGGAGATGCATCAAAGTTTGTTAGCATAACTTTTAAACAGGAAGGGCATGTGACCTATGGAGACAATAACAAAGGAAAGATCCTTGTAAAAGGCACCATAGGTAATGAAAACAACTTTCTAATCCATGATGTTTTCTATGTGGAAGGGCTCAAACATAACCTACTTAACATAAGTCAGCTTCGTGATAGAGGATACCAAGTCACATTCAAAACTAACTCATGTGAGATTCGTCTACCAAACTCAAAGGAAGTACTGCTGGTTGGTAAGAGATCAAATAATGTCTATCTACTTAATATCTTCAACTCTACATCTATTGGTTGTTTTTTGACAAAGCATGAAGAATCATGGCTTTGGCACAAAAGAATTGCACACATACATATGCATCACTTGAATAAATTGATTTCAAATGATCTTGTTATTGGCTTACCCAAATATATGTAGATGACATTATCTTTGGCTCTTCTAATGATAAATTGTGTGAAGAATTTGTAAAAGCTATGCAGGGAGAATTTGAGATGTCAATGATGGGGGAGCTCTCTTTCTTTATTAGGTTGCAGATCAAACAATCCAAAGAAGGCATCTTCTTGTGTCAATCCAAGTACTATAATGACATTCTAAAAAAAGTTTGAGATGGAAAGCTGTAAAGCTGCAACAACACCTATGTCTACAAAATGTTACTTAAGTTGTGATGAAGCTGGTACAATAGTGGACTAAACTAAATACAGGGGGTTGATTGGTTCCTTACTATATCTTACTGCAAGTAGACTAGACATTATTATTGAACCAAGTGGTGTTCAATGTTTTGAAGAATCCAAATCCTTTGAAGGATGATGAAGCCTCTGCTTTGCTTGTTGCTGCTGTGCTGCTTTTAGCCTTGTTCTGGGGTAGTTCAATGTTGTAATCAACACTTAGATTAAATCTCAAAGCAATTAACATCTCAATTTTATCAAAGCAAAATGATTTTCAAACTAAGTTGAAACAACCGATTGTTTTGTCGAAACAACCGATTGTTTACACTTAGGTGTTTTGAGAAAGTTTGAAAATTGTTTTTGAATGGTGTATTTTGTTAAGTAACAAAACAATCGATTGATTCGAGGAAACAATCGATTGTTTGTTTTAAAACCATAACAGAAAAACTGTTTTCTTTGACTGAGCTTTAAATGCTTTAACTGAATACGCTCCAGTCATTAAATGCTTTGACCAATCATCTTTAAATGCTATTAAGAGTTTGTTAAGATTTGATAACAAACTATATTCTTAGATATATTCTGAAAAACAGTTTTGATATATTAAGAATCTTGAAACATAGTTTTAATCTAAGAGTTTTTCTAAAGAGTTCTGAGATTGCTAAAGAGTTGAGAGATTGATCAAGGTGCTGAATAGGATTTTACTTGTATTGATTTCAGATATTCATCTGTAACAAGTGTAATCTTTGTAAACTGTTGAACAATTTGTTTGTGTGTGTTGCTGAGATTGGTTGTGTGTTCTTGAGGTGTTCAAGATCAACAATCTTAGTGTTGGTCAAGGAGAGTGTGTTTCTTGAGGTGTTCAAGGTCATTCTCTTGGTTGTGGTGTAAGTGATCAAGGTGTGGTTGCTTAGTGGATATCCTCAGGGTTTCTGAGAATACTGGATGTAGCTCTAGTTTGGAGTGAACCAGTATAAACAACTGTGTACAATCTTTCTATCCCTAACTCTTTAAATTCAGTTTGTTTGTTGTTTGCTGGTAAACAACCGATTGTTTCGAAGAAACAACCAATTGTTTTTCCTAGTATTACAGTTTTGCTTGCTGTTTTGGTTAACTAAATTGATGAATCAATTGGTTTCTGAAATAAGTTCATTCTAGCTTTGAAAAGTTTGCGAAAACCCCTTTAAACCATTCACCCCCCTCTAGTTTAAAGCCATCCTTTCTAACAATTATGTTTTCTGTTTGCCTTTGTGCAAGGTTCCAATCCAGTCCAAGGGAATCTCATCTTAAAGCTGCCAAGAGAATCCTAAAATATCTTAAAGGAACAACATCCGTGGGTTTATGGTATCCTTCACACTCTCCTATTCATTTAGTAGGATACACTAATTCTGATTTTGCAAGATGTAAATTGGATAGAAAAAACACAAGTGGGACATGCCATCTACTTGGTTCAAGCCTTATATCATGGCACAGCGAAAAAAGCTTGTGTAGCCTTGTCAACTGCTGAAGTTGAGTATATAGATGCAGGGAGCTACCGTGCACAGATCTTACAGATTAAGCAACAACTAGAGGACTTTTTGGTTGAAAGTCAGCAAAGTTCCTTTATTTTGTGACAACACAAGTGCAATAAATCTCACAAAAAATCAGGTTCAACACTCCAGAACCAAACATATTGAGGTTCAACATCACTTCATTTGTGATCATGGCAGTAATGGTAACTGTGAGATTCAATTCGTTGCCATTGAAAGACAGCTTTCCAACAAGCACACATGTATGATTCATTAAAAGATGATTCAGAAAAAAAATTATACCTCAGTTTTACAAGTTTCACATGTTTATTAGTTGTATTAAGATTAGTTAATATCAAGGAAAGAAATGGGTGGATGGATAAAAGCTTCACTAAATTGCTCGAATCGTTGCATGAAATGCTTCCATAAGGTAATACATTGTTGCCTCATAGATATTATGTCTGATGGGTACGGAGTACTAAATAATACATGCATGTCTCCAATGGTTGTATATTGTATAAAAAAAGAGTTTTTAGGAAGGTGCTAAAGAGGGAAACCTAAGACACCTCCTTTGTATAGCACCTTTAGGCGCTAGTTTTTTTAGGAAAGATCTAGAAAGGTGCCTATTCACTCTCCTTTAGGCGCTAGAATAGGAAGAGTTAGAAGGTCACCTTTCAAAGCTTCTCTTGTAAGCTTCCCTTGTACTTGTGACCGGTCCTCCTCGTTATAAAAGGAAGGCTTAGGTCTTTGAAATAATAAGATTGATTTTGTGAGTATTGAACCTCTACCAAATTGGTGAGTGATTGAGAGAGACTTGTGTCTTTTTCTCTTCTAGTCTTATCTTGAGTGAATTCTTGGTCTCTCAAGTGGCGGCAAAAACACTCATCTTGAAGCCAACCATCCTTCAAGTGGCGTGCACATTTCCAAGAGCTCCAACCACATAAGTTTCCTTGTCCTTTTCATCTTCTTCTTCCATTTCCATTTCCAAAACAAACTCTAAAACATGTCTTTGTTGTTTCTTGTTGTTTTCAATCGGTAGAACTTGTTTAGTTTGTGTTTATATTTGGTAGTTTGTCTTAGTTTGCTGTTCTTATGGTTTTAATTGTGTTTCTTTGAGTTTTAATCGGTGCATTTGTGTTGTTCCTTGTTTCAAACGGTTCAAATGTCCAAAAATGGGTTTCTATGTGAGTTTGGCTTGGTTACTTGTGTTTTGGTGAGTTCTTGAATGACTAAGAACATTGATCCAATTCTTAAAAAATGCCTAATCATATTCCAACTCTTATTGAATCCATAACATGTTCATATCATATCTCTATCATGCTATTGGGTTCATATAATGTGGTATCATGAGTCTTAGGTTTGTTCTTGTGTGTGTTTGAGTTGTTTTGGCACTTTTAATTCAAGAACTTTACATTCTTGTCTTTACCTTTCTGTTTTTAGGTTTATTTTGGGTATTTCTTGCTCTTTTCTTGTTCTTATTACATTGTGTTTGTGTCATTTTGATTTTTGAATCTCTATAAGTTTTGTCAAAGTTATGTTTCTCCAAAAATGTTATCAATTCTATGTAGTCCTTTTGTTGATAATTTAGGTTTCTTGATTTTGTTTTGAATGCAGTTTTATGTGTTTGTTTTCTTGATCCTTTGGTGCATTTTCTTTTTAGATTTGAGTTCTTACTTGTATTTTAGATCTATACAAGTTCTTGAAACATCAATTCTATTATGCCTTTTAAAGTTCTCAATTTTGTTTTTCATTCCAATTAGGTTTCCTCTGTTTTCTTGAAAATGTGTTGACTGTTTCAATTTATTACATTTTCTTTGATTACTGAAAAATTATGAAATTCTGGATTTGAGTTCTTGAGAGTGTTACAAAAAAATAGAAAAAAGAAGTGTATCAAAATTCCAAGTAAAAAATATGATAAATCAAATACGTCCAGTGTGTAATTCTGGCACAAAAAATACAGTAAAATGGTAGTAATTTAGCAAAATTTATCAAAATTAATTGGCGCACTATTTTTGTGTGATTCCAATGCCATTGTTGAGATAAGATCTTGAACTTTCATTGGTTTAAATTTCATAATCCAGTTTGCTTTCTTCAGTTCCAGAGAAATCTATAGAGTCACACACAGTTTGCAGAACAATTCCAGTAGTTTTGTTTTTTGTTTTCATCATCTATTCTAGTGCTTTTCTCTAGGTTTCTTTTGTGTGCCATCCTTTAATTGAGTAACTTATTTTTCTTGATTGTCTTTTCTTCACTATTCTTTGAGTTTGTTATATATCTTGTATTCCTTTTGCTATACCCTTTCTTGTTTACACCTTTTCTTGATTATCTTTTATTGTTCTTTAAGTTTTGTGGTGTATTGGCTTTAAAAAGAGTCGTTTGCTTTGACATTTTTCATTTGAGTTACCATAACCTCAAGAGCAGATTGGTTAAGGGAAGTATTCTTTCTTGGAGTGATTTGAGTGTCTTTTAATTTTCATTACAACACTATTATTGTTCCATTTTTCTAACCTTGTTTTTCTTGAAATCGTTTGTTCTTGTGTTTGCTGTTTTCTTTTTCCAATGGCTACATATTCAAGTGGTGACTCTTCCAAACCATATTCTACTCATCAAGCTTATGTTCTTAATGAATTAAAAGAGGAAAAACGTGCCCTTGCCCTCCAAGATGAAGCTATTAAAAATTGGAAGGCCAATTGCAAAATGTTAATTTGAAGCAAGAGAAGTCCTCCCATTCAATTCATGGAAGCCACCATTCTCATAGACATTCTTCCAAAGGTTCTTCCAATGCTCACGACCATGGAGAAGAACATAGAAGGAGGAGACATCACCATCATTTTCATGAGATAGTCATAACCGTGAAGAAAGACATCACCAAGAAGCCAAGTCTCATTTATCTTTTGTAAAAGTACCCAACTTTAGTGGTGATAGTGATCCTAATGTGTATTTAGATTGGGAGGCTAAATGTGAACAACTTTTTAATGCCCATGAGGTCAATGATGACCAAAAGGTGAAAATAGCCTCTTTACAATTCTTAGATTATGCCATGAAATGGTGGCATAGACTTGTAATGGACATTGGATATAACAAGAGACCTCCCGTGGTTTCTTGGGAGGATTTGAAAGAGTGTATGCACCTTTGATTTGTGCCACCCCACTTTAGGAAAGGCCTATTGTTGAAGCTCCAAAGGCTTCAACAAGGTACACTAAGTGTGGATGCTTACTTTAAAGAGTTAGAAACGCTTTTAATCAAAGTAGAAATGCATGATAGTGAGGAAGCTGAGATAACTAGGTTTGTATTCATGAGTATTCATCTTTGGGAACTTTGGTTCCCCTTGCCATCAAGGTTGAATCCCAAATTGCAAAGAAAAATGCTTTCAAAAACTCTCCCAATGATGAATACTACAACAACTCTAGGAAAAATAAAAAATTCTTTTTCAAAACTTCCTTCTAAGGATTTTTCTTTCAAACCTAAGGAGTCTAAGCCTTCCACTTCTATTCATAAATCACCAATCAAATCGTCTAGTAAGAAATGTTTTAAATGTTTGGGATATGGTCACATAGCTTCTAATTGCCCTTCTAAAAGGAATATGTTTGTGCATAATGGTGGTAGTAGTTAGTGAGCATGATTCCGATTCATCTAGGCATTCTTCACCTTCTACGTGATCAAGTGAGCATGAGAGCGAAAGTCCACTTGAAGGGGATTTGTTGGTAGTGAGACATCTTCTTGGTCTAGTTTTAAAACCCTTTGATGAAAGTCCAAGAGAAAATATTTTTCATACAAGATGTCTCATTAATAACAACATATGTTCTTTGATAGTGGATGGGGGTAGTTGTGCCAATGTGGCTAGTACAAGAGTGGTAGATAAACTTGGATTGTCTACTATCTCTCATACAAAGCCCTACAAATTACAATGGTTAAGTGAGGTAGGCGAGAACACTGTTAACAAACAAGTCCTCATTAATTTCTCTATTGGTAAATACAAAGATGAGGTCTTGTGTGATGTTGTTCCAATGAAAGCTACACATGTTCTTTTGGGTAGGCAATGGCAATTTGATAGAAAAGTTTTTCATGATGGCTTTACCTATAAACTTTCTTTTGATTTCCATGGACACAAGGTCATACTAAAGTCTCTCTCTCCAAGAGAAGTCCATGAGGACCAAATTCATATGAAGAAAAAGAGGGAGAGTGAAAATACAAAAAGTTCTAAGAAGGCCCTTTTTATTTCTAGCCATGCCGTCAACAAGGTAATAGTTTCTCACAATCCAATCTTTTTAGCTAATCCTAGACCTCTTGTGTTAGAAAAGGTTGTGGTTAGTCAAAATTGTTTGGATAATTTGGTAGAGGAATTTCATGATGTGTTTCAAGATCCTCCTTGTTCCTGCCGGTTGACTTGGATCACCTTCGTGCGTATCTACAAACTGCGCTTCGAGAGCCTCTTTGCTTCCGTTCCAATGTTTCACCGTGAACACCTGAAACAGGGAGACAAATGGCGCCCTCGCGATCGTTTGCACTCTGACGATCAAGTCAGCTTACTGGAAAGGAAACACCAAACACTTCTCGTCGCAAACACCGTAAGATCAATGTCCAGAGAAATGTGTAACTGGATTCTCTCAAATGCATTAACTAGTATGCGAATGTGTGAAAACGTACTTTATTCTGTTTATCGTAAAACCTTATATACCTTCTCGATGTTCCTGTCCACGTGTCAGCCTGAGATTTGCGTATTCTATGGACACTCCTTAGCAACACCGTTTCCAATTTTTGGGTCTTCTCAGTGTGTAGGATTGCCCTGTCGAAGTGCAATTCGCGCGGGGGTGGCTGCATGGGTGCCAACTCATGCACCCATTCTCCGAGTCACTCGCCCTTGGAGTACTCTGCCTTCCTTACGTGCCATGCATGCAGATCACCTTCTGGGACGTGACCTCCTCATGGGTCGTTTCTGTCCCAGTGGCTTTCCAGCGGTGGTGCGTACTGCCGCGTCCCTACACCTTATGCACAGATCCTTCGTGAGTCGGGTCAGGTCTATCCCTTCTGGTACTGGGGGTGTGGTTTGAGAACCACCTTTCTTTATCTATTATTGCTGCCAAACTTCTCGAGCACCTTTATTACGCTGAGCCTGGGCGACGCCCGAAGACGGTCAACGCCCGAGGTCGTGGATCTTAAAGAAAAAAACTCCCTCCTGTCCTGTAGTACTTCATAATGGATCCTTCTCTTGAGGTCCCACTATGTTGACTTTGGTCAACGCCCGAGGACCGTACGGTACAAGCCCCCCAATCTCGAGCTAGCAACTTGTTCAGCAAAGAAACCATGGCCTCGTCCTACATGGCATTCTGTCACAGAACAGGCACAGTGCGCTGAAGTGACGCATTTCCATTCATGTTGTAATCAACAGACACGTGGCCCGATCGTACGGCTAGGACTTAACGTCGCTTGCGCCTCTCAAGTTTACGTTAAGTCTTTCAAAATCGCGCGCTTCAGGCATTGTTCCATCACTTGCGCTCTTCCTTGCACTCTTCATCTTCTTCCTCGAGCTTCCTCTGATTCTTCTTTACAAAAACTGAGACTTTCGCTGATCAACCACAAAAGGTATGATTTTTATGCATTGATAGCTTTTTACTCTTAATTCCATGCATTGATAGACTTCCTGGGACTGTTTAGATTCTCGCAATTACGTTTTTCTTCGCATTTCCTCATTCCCCTGTTTTCTGGTTTTTTCGCGTGGGTAGGGTTTTCTGGGTTTCTCCTTAGTTTCATGCCATAGCCCTATTTGCTGAACCTTTGCTTTTTCTCTTTCCAGTTTCCTCGACCATGGCGAGAACAAAAGTCACTGCCAACCCTCCACCTCCTAGCATTAACTATAGAGCCTCATATTTTTGGGTCTCTGATAGGCTCCTCACAGAAACTTCTTCCCTCACCACCATCGCCGACTAGAGGGCTCACCTAGATAGCAAACCTCTAGGACAGTCATTTGGGAGGGTACATGCTGCCTATATCTCCGTTCTCCCTTGCACAGTTGGCGAACCGGTCTGCGTTGACAACCACTCCAATGACGGGGAGCCATTCTTTTTCTTTTACCAAAGGGTGTTCAAACGCATCGGTCAACGACTCCCCTTCAACAGCTTCGAAAGGGAGTTGCTTACAGAGCTTAACGTGGCCCCTGCCCAGCTGCATCCCAACAGCTGGTCCTTCATCTGGGCCTTCTCTATCCTCTGCGACTACTTTGGCCACGTCCCCTCAGTGGATGTTTTTCTACACTTTTTTGAAGCCAAAAGCCCTAGTAACAACTTGTGGGTAAGCCTGAGTGGGGTGATAGGGAGAGTCATCTTCACCTTATTCTAGCAATCCTACTAGGGATTTAAGGGTAAATTCTTCAGGGTGTGCTGTTCAGACCAAGATCACACAGCCCTAGATGGCTTCCCACTATACTGGGTGAAGAAACTCAAGTTCAAGAAAGCCAAGACTTTGGATGAGCTTTCCTCAGCTGATTGCGAGGTCTGCCAGGTCTTGGCCAGCCTAGGTGTGGTCTTCAATATTGCGAAACTCATAAAGCATGGGTGCAATTCCACCGCCCTATCTAACTACTTGGGTATAGGAACCTTTCACTAACCTTCTTCACACATTACTCTGCTCATGCTTCTTCTGTTTTTACTAACTCACACTCGTGCTTAGCTGATACTTGCTTAGCTAATACATGCTTTAACTGATGCTCATGCTTTAGCTTGCTTATCTGATTCTCAGTTCTTCTTCTTTGGGGCAGGCATGGTAATGACTGAGGAAAGAGGGGCAAGACTCGCTGGGGTCTTGTCTGTTCGTGGCAATGCTACCACAAGCAAGGCAGGCCCTTCTACACACCCGACCCCTTCTGCTTCTCCTACCACAGCTCTTGCCTCTCCTGTCCAGGCCATCCCAACACTTACTTCTCCGCACCCTGTACCTGACCCTACCTTACCACCTACAACAACAACTCCCGCTTCTCCAGCCCCCATTGCGGCTATACCACTGGCCACACTTAGGGCTTCTCCTCCACCAGCCCCCAAGAGAACAACAAGAGGGTGGAACTTATTGCCTTTGACGAGGATGAGGATTCTGTGGATGACCCTGTCTTTAAGAGAAGGAGGACCAATGCATTTGCCACCTCTCACTCCTCGCCTAACAGACATCTCGCCTCTCTTAGGGACGACCCTCCCAGCGCGTCCTCACCTCCACAACATCTTGCTCTTGAGGAGGGAGCTGAGACTGTCCCAGAACCCATTCCTGCACCTGCCCCCGAGCTTCCATGAGTCATTTAGTACATCCTAAGGGGCGTCCAGCAAGAGGCTCTGGAAAACATAGATGATGGAGTGCTACTCGAAAACATGGCCCTCAGCCTTGGTGGGTTGCTCGCTCGTGCCAACTTTTCTTCTCACTAGGCTGAGGTGAGGGCTAAGGAGCAGCAGGCTCTTGTTGATGAACTGGCTCAGGTGAAAGAGCAGATGGCAGCACAAGCCTAACGCTTCTTTATCCAGGAGGCCGCCTTAATTGAGGCACTTGGCGTGGTGCGAAACGTGGTGTGAAAGGCTGAGTTGGAGGCCAACAAGAGGCTTCACGATGAAGGTCAGAAGTACACCACTCTTCTGGCCAAAGTGGTGTCTCTGCATGCTGAAATAGCGACGCTCAAAGATGTTGTTGCCACCAACCAAACCAAAATGACCAGCTGGGAGGAGCGCTCTGTTACCCGAGAGGTGCTCCTAGGTAAAGTCGAAGTTGATCTTGCTGGGAAGAATGAAGCCCTGGAGAAGATCAAAGCTGACCTTGCTGAGCAGTCCAAACTCCTTGAGAAGAGAAAAGAGGAGCTTGCAGAGAGAACTGAAACCCTTGCGAAAACTGAGAAGGAGATGGCTGCCCAAGCTGAGGGCTTCAAGGAGGTCGAGATAGAACTCCTCGACAACGCAGCGGATGCCTATGTCGTCGGGTTCGAAGATGCTCTGTCTCAGGTTGTTTGTAAACACCCTGAGATGGACACTTCGCCCTTTGCTACAGCGAACCATGTCGTCGAAGGAAAAATCATGCCAAGGATCCTTCCCCACGATACTACTTAGTTTCTGTTCTCAAAAGTTGTATTCATAAGAACCTTTCACACTTTGGATGTATCTTACACTTTAACTTAACTGCTTTGCTCATTTATGCTTGTATTTTTACTTGCCTTCTCAAACTATATGTAGCACGCCTTGTCGTTTTTTAACTTTGTCGTCAAAACTATCTATAACGAGACAAGTGTGCGTGGACCTTCAATTGTCCTTAAATTTCTTTCTTACTTGAGCATGGGAGCTCCCTCTCTCGGCACTTACTTCATACTTCGCAGACTTGAGGCATTCAGCCTTAAGAGCGTTACTGGCCTTACCATCGCTCAAAGGCGAAGGAGGACTTATCTTGGCCGAAACCTATTGTTTATGCTTGGTGCCCACGCTCGAGGAGGCGCCCCCGTCGCTCTCTCTCGAGGTGTCTAAACACCAGGTCAATCGATGGGCTTGGTGCCCACGCTCGGGGAGGAGGCGTCCCATAGGGAACTGCCACTCTCCTCGAGGTATCTAAACACCAAGTCGATCGGTGTACTTGGTACCCACGCCCAGGGTGGAGGTGGCCCAGAAGGTGCCTCTACCCTCCCTTGGGGTGTCTAAACACCAGAGTAACCAGTTCACCACCGATCAGACCTTACTATTCGTGCTTGATGCCCACGCCCGAGGAGAGGTGTGCCAAAGCAACGCCGCTCATCCTCAGTGTGTCTAAACATCAAGGCGATCAGCGCACTTAGTGCTCACACCCTAGGAGGGGGCGTCCCTAAGGATACCGCCTCTCCTGATTGTGGTGTACACACACCAAGGCGTCCAGTTCTTCATTGATTTAAACTTCACTTTTGCACTTGATGCCCACGCTCGAAGGAGGCGCCCCTCCCCGCTTTCCTCGAGGTGTCTAAACATCAAGGCTGCGGGTTCGTTTCTTACTGAACCGTGCCATCTTCACTCGATACCTCCTTACATCGTAATGAAAACTTGAGGTTACATATGCTCGATCTGACTCTTTATTAGGTGACCGCATTAAAAAATCCCGAAAGGGAAAAAGAGTGTCCCCTTGAACTGTATACAATGTCGAGTTTTTAACTAAAATAAATCTTGAGATTTGCTGCATTCCAAGTACGAGGGGTGGTGCCTCCCTCCATAGTCTCAAGCCTGTACGCCCCATTTCCTAGGGCCTCGGTTACCCTAAAGGGACCAGTCCACTTGGGGGACAACTTGTTCTCCAGTTCGTACGAATGAGCCTTCCGCATTACCAGATCAGCAACTTGGAACTGTCGAGGCTTTATCTTGGAACTGTACTAGTGTTCCACCCTTCTCTTCAACGCCTCAGCCTTGATCCTCGCTTCCTTTCTAACCTCGTCCAAAAGATCCAGATTCACCTTCCTCTCCTCGTTGGACTCCTTGACTACAAAACTTTGAAAACGTGGTGAGCTCTCGTGAATCTCCACCGGGATCATCGCATCTGACCTATAAACAAGGCTGAAGGGTGTCTCCTTAGTGGAGGATTGAGGCGTGGTGTGGTAAGCCCACACTATCCTGGGAACCTCTTCCGCACAGGTCCCCTTAGCTTTCTCGAGCCTCCTCTTCAATACTCTAAGCAAGATTCTATTAGCGGACTCTACATGTTCGTTCGTCTGGGGGTGCTCGACAGATGCCAACACCTGCTTTATGCCGACCTCTGTACACAACTTACCCAACTGTTGGCTAGCGAACTGTGTGCTGTTGTCGGAGACAAGACGCCTTGGTACGCCAAAGCGACATACGATATTCTTCCACACGAAATGTTGCACCTTGTGAGCCGTGATCTGCGCCACTGGCTCGGCTTCAATCCACTTCGTGAAGTATTCGATGGCCACTATCAAATACTTCATCTGCCTCATTACCAACGGGAAGGGCCCCAGAATGTCAATTCCCCACGTATGGAAGGGCCACGGACTATAGATGGACCTAAACTCATCTGGTGGCGCCTTGTGCCAGTCGAAGTGCTGCTGGCACTGCTTGCATCGCTAGACGTGCCTTACGCAATCTTCTCTTACTGTCGGCCACTAATACCCTACGCGCACAACCTTCGACGCCAGAGACCTACCGCCAACATGACTCCCACAAATTCCCTCGTGGAGCTCAGCCATTATTCTCGTGCACTGATCCCCGCTCACACATGTTAAGATCGGGTGTGTGAACCCGTGCCTGAACATTGCTCCATCCACGAGGGTGTACCTTGCGGAGTTTCTCTTCACTTTCTTGCCCTCCTCGGATTCTACTGGGAGTATCCCATCGGCAAGGTAGGTTCTATAGGGCGCATCCACGTGTCCCCCTCCTCTAGCACGCATACCTGCATAGGATCCTTCCCTCCCAGTGAGACCGGATAAACACTTACCCTGGGCGTCCTCAACGTGTCCTAAGTCAATGATCGATGACTCCTCGCCCTTCCCTTAGACATACTGATCTGGAGGACGCTTACCCTGTTATCTGCAACAAACGTTCATGGCGTTTTGAGGGTCTCTTGTATGATCGTCCTCTGCCTTCCCCCCTTGCCTGAGCTGGCCAGCTTGGCGAGCAGGCCAGCACGGGCATTCTGCTCCCTTGGGACGTGTACCAGCTCGAACACCACGAACGCCCCCTTCAAAACTTGAACATAGCCCAAGTATGCAGCCATCTATGGATCTTTGGCTTGGTACTCCCCGATTACTTGACCTGTAACTAACTGGGAATCACTCTTTGCCAGCAGACTCCGTGCGCCCATCTCCTTGGCCAAAAGCATTCCAGCTATTAGGGCCTCGTACTCCGCCTGATTATTACTTGCCTTGAAGGTGAACCTCAGGGCCTGTTCGATCAACAGCCCATTCGGCCCCTCCAAGATTATGCCGGTTCCACTTCCTTACTGATTGGAGGACCCATCAACTGAGAGTACCCACTTGAAACTAACCTCCTCTTCCTGTTGTGCGCTCCCTGGGGAGAGCTCCGCCACGAAGTCCGCGTACACTTGGCCTTTTATGGGTCCTCGGGGCTCATACTGGAAATCAAACTCTGATAGCTCCACCACCCAACGAACCATCCTTCCTACCACGTCTGGCTTCTGCAGCACTTTCCGGATAGGGAGGTCCGTCATCACCACCACCGTGAAGCTTTGGAAGTAATGACGGAGCCTCCTGGTCGAGAATACTACAGCTAGTGCTGCCTTCTCTAAACCTTGATACCTCACTTCTGGCCCTTGCAGCGCCTTGCTCACGAAGTATATGGGCTTCTGCGTCTGGTCCTGCTCCTGAACGAGGACTGAGTTGATCGCCCACTCGGTCACAGCAAAATACAACCAGAGGGGCTCGCCCATCTGTGGCTTGCACAGCACGGGAGGAGCGGCCAAGTACTCCTTAAGCTTGAGGAACACCGCCTCACACTCCTCGGTCCACACCAACCGGCTGTTTATTTTTAAACACTGGAAGTAGGGGTGCCCCTTGTCTCCTCCAGCGGATACGAATCTGGACAGGGCCGCCATCCGCCCTGTCAGCTGTTGTACCTCTTTCACCAAGGCGAGGCTCCTCATGGGAAGGATCGTCGCACACTTGTCTGGGTTCACCTCTATCCCACGCTCAGTGAGTAGGAACCCCAAGAATTTACCCGCCTCGACCCCGAATACGCACTTTCGAGGTTCAGCTTCAAACGGTACTTGGCTATGGTAGCAAACAGCTCTTCCAAATCAGCTATGTGTTGTCCCTCTCCTGGGAGGTCACCACCATATTGTCCACGTAGGCCTGCATGTTTCTTCCCAACATAGGTGCCAAGACCTTATCCATCAACCTCTGATAGGTAGCGCTTCCGTTTTTTAGGCCGAACGGCATCACTGTGTAACATTAACAGGATGTCTCGGTCATGAACGTCATTTTGCACTCGTCACGGGGGTGCATTTTAATCTAGTTGTACCTAGAGAACGCGTCCAAAAAGCTAAGCATCTTGCAGCCCGAGGCGTTGTCCACCAACGCATCGATGCTTGGCAATGGGTACGAGTCCTTTGGGCACGCCTTGTTGAGGTCAGTGAAGTCTATGCACATCCTCCACTAACCATTGGCCTTCTTAACTAAGACCACATTAGCCAGCCACTCAGGATATTGAATCTCCCTGATGTGACCGGCATTCAACAACTTCCTTGTCTCTTCCTGCACGACCAGACGCCTTTCTTCGTTAAACTTTCTTCTTCTCTGGCGCACGGGTCGGACCTTGGGGTCCATGGTGAGGCGGTGGCATAGAAAGTCTAGGTCAATGCCTGGCATGTCTGAGGCGGACCATGCGAAGGCATCCAGGTGGCGCGATATCACTTCTGCCACCTGGTTCTGTTCCTCTTGGTCTAACGATCTGCCCAACTTGAACTTCTTACCACCGATCTGCTTCTCCACCACATTCTCAGCCAGCTCGGGCCGCCTCTCCCGAGCGTTCTCTGCGCGAGACACACCTATGCGGTCCTCTTCCATGGGTATTTCCTCCACAGGCGCCTCCTCCATGGGTGTTGCCTCCACTGGCGCCTCCTCCATGGGAGGGTGCTCTACCACCATGAATACGCCCCTCCTTGCTTTAAGGCTATTCTCATAGCACTTCTTGGCTTCTTTCTGATCAGATTTGATCACGATCACCTTCCCACTAAGATCGGGCAGCTTCAACTTCATATGGCGTGTAGACGACATCCCCCCTCAATCGTTTCAATGCTGGCCTTCCCAACAAGATGTTATACGCTGAATCTGCGTTTACCACTAGGTATCTTATGTTTTTTGTGCGAGACGCGGTGCCATTTGTAAAAGTCGTCCTCAGCTCCAGATAACCACGCACCTCCACTTGATCCCCTGCGAAACCATACAAACATCCCGTGTATGGCCTAAGTTGATCAGGAGACAACTGCAACTTATTAAATGTAGGCCAGAGAACATCACATCCGCCGAGCTGCCCTGGTCTACCATTACTCGGTGTACTTTCCTCCCCGCAGTTACGACCGAGATCACCACGAGGTCATTATCGTGCGGGATGACGTCACGAAGATCATCCTTCATGAACGTGAGATCAACGTCAAGCGAGTTGTCTACCACCTGCTCCGCTACTAACATTACTAATCGCACGTACCTCTTGCGCTAAGAGGCAGTGCACCCTGCACCCGAGAATCCACCTGAGATGGTGTGGATTTCCCCGTGGATGGGCATCTCGTGGGCTTGGTCATCTGTTCATGTTGTTAAGGCCTCGGTCCCCGATGACCCCGCCAGGTAGTCATTCAGGAAATCGCTCTTCACAAACTCATCAAGCTGAGGGCCCAACACCAAGCAGCTGTTGATCGGATGACCAAACGCCTGATGGAACTCGCACCATGCATCCTTGTGCGATCCCAACACCTTATCCGTCTTCGCCGGCATCTTCAACCTATCCGCTATGTTGGGCACAACGATCAGGTCTTTCAACTCCACCACGAAGTTGTGCCTCAACGACTTATTTACCCCTGAGCGCCCCTTGGCCTTGGGCTTCATGGCCCTGTTTCCTTCCCTGAGTCTTCTTGCCTACCACGACCTCATGCACTCTCATGGGTTGCGCACGTGGCGGTGCACGAGGACGTGTGGGGACCACGCACGCGCGCTTTTCAACTACTTCTCCTTCTGTTGCGATGTGCGCCACCGCACGACACCTGATTTCAGCAAAAGTCTTAGGGCGACTTCTGATGAGCAATTCGCTGAACGGTCCAGGGCAAATTCCCTTCCTGAACGCATGGAATATCATCGACTCATCAGTGGTATTGACCCTCACCACCTGTGCCCCAAAGCGATTAACAAACTCTTTCAAAGTTTCCCCTTGATACAGCCTCACATCAAAAAGATCATAAGAAACAGGGTGGGGAGCGCGGTTCGCGATGTACTGTTCCCTGAACAGTTGCGACAACTGCACAAATGAAGTTACGTGGCCATCTGGGAGACTGATGAACCATTCCATCGCCACCCTCACCAACGTACTCATAAACAACTTGCACCTCACGGCGTCAGAACTGCCAACCAGCATCATCTGTGTGTGAAACGCAGTGAGGTGCGCCTTTGGATCTTCCACTCCAGTGAACGTAGCCTTCGGCCCTACTAACGTGGATGGTATTACTGAATCCGTGATTGCCTGCGAGAAGGGCATGGGGAACTCTCTAGGAGGCGTAAAGCATTCTTGATCCTCTGTTTCACGACTCCTAGACTAGTTGCGCAACCCGCGACGTAACTCCTCATTAGTGCGGTGCAACTCTTCGTTTCTAGCTTGCGAAGCCGCAAGATCCAACTGGATGCGCTCTTGCTCCGCCCTCGATGCCGCCATCGCCTCCTGAAGGCTCTGCATCATCCCCATCACCTGCTGCAGGGTCAAGGCCTCATTTCCTGCGCGCGTTGTAGCACTTTGCCTGATATTTCTCATTCTTGGATGCTTCTTGGAGAATCTTGGATTGTTCTGTCAAATCTCGGAGCTTTCTGCAGTGACCTTTTCAAGAATCTTGAAGAACCTTTACGAACTTCCACAACTCTCGCTGAATCAGAGACAAATGACGCCGTTTTCACTCCGACGATCAAGTCAGCTTACTGGGTAGGAAACACCAAACATTTCTCGTCGCAGACATTGTAAGATCAATGTCCAGAGAAATGTGTAACTGGATTCTCTCAAATGCGTTAACTGGTATGCGAATGTGTGAAAACGTACCTCATTCTGTTTATCGTAAAACCTTATATACCTTCTCGATGTTCCTGTCCACGTATCAGCCTGAGACTTGCGTATTCTATGGACACTCCTTAGCAACACCGTTTCCAGTTTTTGGGTCTTCTCAATGTGTAGGATTGCTCTGTCGAAGTGCAATTCGCGTAGGGATGACTGCATGGGTGCCAACTCATGCACCTATTCTCTGAGTCACTCTCCCTGGGAGTACCCTGCCTTCCTTACGTGCCATGCATGCAGATCACCTTCTGGGACGTGACCTCCTCATGGGTCGTTTCTGTCCCAGTGGCTTTACAGCGGTGGTTCGTATTGCTGCGTCCCTACACCTTGTGCACAGATCCTTCGTGAGTCGAGTCGGGTCTCTCCCTTCTGGTACTGGGGGTGTGGTTTGAGAACCACCTTTCTTTAACTATTATTGTTGTTTGGGATGCCGAGGCCCGAGGCCTCCACGCCCCTACCGTGCCACCTCCTACTGTGCCGCCTCCTCCACGGTTATCCTTGCCCGTGGGTATCAGGAGGGGACACTTCCCTGACCTACCAAACTTCTCGAGCGCCTTTATTATGCTGAGCCTGGGTGACGCCCGAGGACGGTCAACGCTCAAGGTCGTGGACCTTAAAGAAAAAACTCCCTCCTATCCTGTAGTACTTCATAATGGATCCTTCTCTTGAGGTCCCACTATGTTGACTTTGGTCAATGCTCGAGGACCATACGGTACACTGCTAAAGGACTTCCACCTTTAAGAGGGATTGAACATCAAATTGATTTAATTCCGAGAGCTTCTTTACCAAATCGTCCTGCATATAGGACCAACCCAAGTGAAACAAAGGAAATACGCCAACAAGTTGAGGAGTTAATTTCCAAAGGGTGGGTGCAAGATAGTATGAGCCTTTGTGCCATGCCTATCATACTTGTCCCTAAAAAGGATGGGTCATGGAGGATGTGTTCGGATTGTAGGGCTATAAACAACATTACCATCAAATATAGGCATCCCATTCCTAAGCTAGATGATTTATTGGATGAATTGCATGGATCACAATTTTTTTCCAAAATTGATCTTAAAAGTGGGTATAATCAAATTCGTATTAAACCGGGAGATGAATGGAAAACCTCTTTTAAGACCAACTTTGGCTTGTATGAGTGGTTAGTTATGCCATTTGGTTTGACTAATGCACCAAGTACATTCATGCGTCTCATGCATCATGTCTTAAGATCATTCAGCAAGTTTGTGGTAGTTTATTTTGATGACATTCTCATTTATAGCTTGAATTTGGGTGATCATAAAATGCATGTTAGACAAGTTTTGGAAACCCTGGGGAAAGAAAATTTGTATGCTAATCTTGCTAAAATGCATGTTTGCGCTTGATCATATAGAATTCCTTGGGTTTGTTGTAAGTAGTAAAGGGGTGCATGTAGATCAAATAGAGGTTGTGGCAATTCAACATTGGCCAACACCCACCAATGTGAACGATGTACGAAGCTTTCATGGCCTTGCTTCTTTTTATAGAAGGTTTGTGAAAGACTTTGGTACAATTGCCGCACCTCTCAATGACATAGTAAAAAAGGATGTGGTTTTTAAGTGGGGAGAAGAGCAACAAAAGGCTTTTGAGATTTTGAAGGAAAAATTAACTAATGCTCCCATCTTAGCCTTTCTTAATTTTACTAAAACATTTGAGCTAGAATGTGATGCTTCTAGTATAGGCATTGAGGTTGTTCTCCTTCAAGAGGGCCACCCATAGCTTATTTTAGTGAGAAATTGAAAGGAAGTCATCTCAATTATTCCACTTATGATAAAGAGTTATATGCACTTGTTAAAGCTTTGTATACTTGGCAACATTATCTTTTTCCTAAAGAATTTGTGATTCATAGTGATCATGAATCTCTTAAATATTTGAAAAGCCAAAACAAGCTTAATAAAAGGCATGCTAAGTGGGTGTAATTCCTTGAGCAATTTCCTTATGTGATCAAACACAAGCAAGGCAAAATTAATGTTGTTGCCGATGCGTTTTCTAGACGCTATACCTTGTTAAACCTTTTAGATATTCAATATCTTGGGTTTGATCACATAAAGGAACTTTATCATGATGATCTTGATTTTTCTATCATCTTTCAAGAGTGTGTTAAAGGTGGACACAAAGATTTTTTCTTACATGATGGATTTCTTTTTAAGGGTAAAAGACTTTGTGTTCCCCATGGATCTATAAGACTATCTCTTGTTAGAGAAGCTCATGAGGGTGGGCTTATGGGACATTTTGGGGTCACTAAGACTTTAGACACTTTGCATGAACATTTCTTTTGGCCTCGCATGCGCAAATACGTACATAGCTTCTGTGATAAATGTATAGCATGTAGGAAGTCTAAATCTAAAGTCCATCCCCATGGTTTATATACCCCTCTTCCTATCCCAACAATGCCTTGGGTTGATATTTCTATGGATTTCATCTTAGGACTACCGAAGACATCGAAGGGTAAGGATTCCATCTTTGTGGTAGTGGACCATTTTTCTAAAATGGCTCATTTTATTCCATGCCACAAAGTGGATGATGCGTGTCATATTGCAAATCTCTTCTTTAAGGAAGTTGTTCGTTTACATGGACTTCCTAGAAGTATAGTATTTGATAGGGATTCCAAGTTCTTAAGTCACTTTTAGAGGACCTTATGGGGGAAACTTGGCACAAAACATTTATTTTCTACTACTTGCCACCCCCAAACTGATGGTCAAACTGAGGTGGTCAATAGAACTTTGGGCCAAATGATGCGATGCTTTATTTTCGGGAATCAAAGGGTTTGGGAGAATTTACTACCACAAGTTGAGTTTGCTTATAATAGAGTAGTAAATTCTACCACATCACACTCTCCTTTTGAGGTTGTGTATGGGTTCAACCCTTAACACCTCTTGACATTCTTCCAATACCTATACTTGATGATGTATTATGCAAGGATGGTTTTGAAAAGGCTTCTTTTATAAAAGATTTTCATAATGACATCAAGTTAAAAATTGAGAAGAAAGTTGGCAAGTATGCTGAACATTCCAACAAAAGGAGAAAGACATTATTGTTTGATGTTGGTGATTGGGTTTGGCTTCACTTGAGAAAGGATCGTTTTCCTAATCAAAGGAAGTCCAAAATTATGCCTCGTGAAGATGGACCTTTTCAATTCCTAAAGAGGATTAATGATAATGCTTATGAGTTAGATATGCCTGATACGTTTCTTGGTAGTCATACTTTAATATCAGTGATCTAACTCCTTTTTCTGTAGGTCTTCAGAATTCGTGGTCGAATTCTCTCCAACTCGGGAAGTATGATGGAGATCAAGAAGAAGAAGAGAATGAGGTTGAAGTTCAAGATGCTCAAAGACACATTAGCTCATCATCCTTTATACCTCAAAGGATTACAAGGAGCAAAGCTAAGGAGTTAGGTAGTAGGCTTCAAATGTTTTCTCTTTTTATAGTTTCTTTTGTATAAAATTGTAAAATATATAGAGTAATGTTTAGGAAGGTGCTAAAGAGGGAAACCTAAGACACCTCATTTGTATAGCACCTTTAGGCGCTAGAATAGGAAGAGTTAGAAGGTCACCTTTCAAAGCTTCCCTTGTACTTGTGACCGGTCCTCCTCATTATAAAAGGAAGACTTAGGTCTTTGAAATAATAAGATTGATTTTGTGAGTATTGAACCTCTACCAAATTGGTGAGTGATAGAGAGATACTCGTGTCTTTTTTTCTTCTAGTCTTATCTTGAGTGAATTCTTGGTCTCTCAAGTGGCGACAACAACACTCATCTTGAAGCCAACCATCCTTCAAGTTGCATGAACATTTCCAAGAGCTCCAACCACATAAGTTTCCTTGTCCTTTTCATCTTTTTATTCCATTTCCATTCCCAAAACAAACTCTAAAACATGTCTTTGTTGTTTCTTGTTGTTTTCAATCAGTAAAACTTGTTTAGTTTGTGTTTATATTCGGTAGTTTGTCTTAGTTTGCTGTTCTTATGGTTTTAATTGTGTTTCTTTGAGTTTTAATCGGTGCATTTTTGTTGTTCCTTGTTTCAAACGGTTCAAATGTCCAAAAATGGGTTTTTGTGTGAGTTTGGCTTGGTTACTTGTGTTTTGGTGAGTTCTTGAATAACTAAGAACATTGATCCAATTCTTAAAAAGTGCCTAATCATATTCCAACTCTTATTGAATCCATAACATGTTCATATCATATCATATCTCTATCATGCTGTTGGGTTCATATCATAAGTGTCCAAGATGTAGGATATCACAATACAAAGTGAAGGGCAAGGGCGATGACGAAGATAATAACATGAAAAAGGATCCTCCTAGAAAAGTATTATGGTATCTACCAATCATTACACAATTTAAATGTTTATTTGTGAATGTTAATGATGCAAAAAACCTTACATAACATACAAATGGAAGAAAATGTGATAGGATATTGCGACATGTTGGCCATTCACCGTAGAGGAAGAAGATTGTTAATTTTTATCCTGAGTTTAGAAGTGATCCTAGAAATCTTATACTTGGTCTTGCAATTGATGGAATGAGTTGTCACGGTAACTTAAGTAGCAAACACAATTCATGGCCCATTTTGATAATCATTTATAATTTGTCGTATTGGTTATGTATGAAAAGAAAATACATGATGTTGTCTATGATGATATCTGATGAATCTCTATATGAAAAATGTACCGAGCCAAAAGTAATAATTTGTCCCTAAGGACAGATATCAAACCCAAAAGGAACAGTTATTTAAAATCTTAATAGTAACATTTACTAAGTATAAGAATATGGAAAATAATTTGATTTGATATTGACAATAGTTTGCATGAAAATTAAATAAAAGTAAAAAGTTGTTGATTCAATTGAGAAAATTGGGATTGGGGTTCATCCTTTTTACTCTTTTGTATTTTGAAAAGCATAGTATTATTGTATCATTTGATTGATATTGATTCCCATATAAAATTCATTTATATCGATTTCTAACATTAAAATTATTAAGAGAGTCTCTTAAATATCGATTCCTCGTATATTTATAAAAAATCTTTAGCATTACGCTTAGATGTTGATAGAAATTAACATTTCAAGTCTATTCCTAGCATTCAAATATGTATGCATTATCATTTAGGTCAGAAACTTAGAAGTACTTTTAAGTCAAATCTAAGGATCAAAATCATGGTAAAACAAGCATTACAAATAAAATGACAATACCAATTATCAATCAAGAACATAATATTATATTTAAATATCACCTCAATACATAAGAGTTTGAACAAATTACTTCCAATCCCAAAGGGTAGAATTAGCCACTCATGTTGGCCATTACAAGAATGGAAAACAAGAAAAGAAGATTCATGATGTTTCTCCATGACGGTTCCCTCATCTAGGGTTTTCTATCACCTTCTATTCTCCCAATGGATGTATAGGGTTATGCCTCACACCTCATATTTAACCTAGTTAGGATTGGACTAAGTGACTTCTTGCCTGAGCGTGATTGAGCTCACCTGGGCGAGTTCAACGAAAACAAGCCCAATGTCTCTAGAGTGATCTCGCTTGGGCAAGATTGGGCTCGCTTGGGCGAGATCCTCTAGGAGGCTTATAGCTTAGGTGAGTTTGGGTGAGTTTTGGAGCATTCCAACTTTTCCTTTTTATCTTTGTATATTCTCCTTTTGCCCTTTCATCTCTATTTTTCCCTAGAATCCTGAAAATTAACACAAATTTGAGAATAAATCGTTCTTATTCATATTATAATAAAAAAATATGTAAAAAGGTTTAAATTCATAAACTAGGGGTTATATTATAGTTATTTTATCAATTAATATCCATAAGTGTCTATATTTTAATATGAAATATTACTGAAATATGACACTTATCAATATCAGAATCAAGAAAACATAGAATTTCAATTGAGGTTGCTATGGAATGCAACAATTGAGGTATTTGATACATATTAGAAGGTAAATTTCAATTTACGTGCATTGTTATTTTTCACCATTAATGATTTTCCAGCATATGGGAATTTGAGCAGTTAGAGTGCTAAAGGACATCACACTTTCCTGATATATGAAGAGAACACAAGTTACCATCAACTAAAACCTGGGAGGAAGACATACTGCATTTGCATCAAAGATTTTGAATTTTAATCACCTTTGTCGTAGGTTAGAAAAGGCTTTCAATGGATGTTAAGAGGACAAAACATATGGAAGTGACTTCTAGGAAAATACAAAAGAAAAATATTTAAAAACATATGGAAGAAGAAATAAAAATTCTTTGAACAGAGTATTGGTCAAAGTCAGATATTAGAAATTCCATATTTGTAATGCATGTGGAAAAGAATGTTTCTGATAATATAATTGGCATGTTGCTAAACATTAAAGAAACGATGAAAGTCAGTATAAATGCTCATAAAGATCAATTGAGATGGGTGTTCATATATAGTTACAACCACAACTTATGGTAAACGAGCATAGTTGCCTCCAACATGTCATACTTTGTCCAAATTTGAAAAGATAAGTTTTTGTGGGTGCCTATCGGGAGTTAAATTACCACAAGGATACACTTCAAATATTAAGAGTCTTGAGTCAATGGAAGACTTGAAAGTTCTTGACTTAAAATCTCATGATTGTCATATTCTCAAGCAATACCTTTTTCGAATGGCCATTTGTGGCATTTTGAAAAGAAAATGTTAGACAAGTCATCACTAATCTTTGCATATTCTTCAATTTCATTTGTAGGAAAGTAATTGATCCTATAACAAGTTACTAAAGCGTATTTGCTCCACCTTGTTGGTTGCATCATCTTCGTTGATAAGAGTGTTACTTCGGTTAGTGTTTCTTACCTTAGGTTTTGAGGTTGACTGAGGGGTATTTTTATCCATTTAGAAATAGGATTTTCACTATGTTGATTCCTGGGAGAAAAAATATATTTCAAATTTCACTAGTGCAATATGGTGGTTCTACAAGACTTTTTATGACAATTCTGTCGGTGATATAGATGCAGGCGATATAAAAACTTTGCACTTTCTTATCTCAGTTGAAAAAGTGACATAGTAAGTTGACTTAGGATGACTGTTGTATAAATTGTCATAAAATGTACAAAATATTTGTCATAATATGTTCAGACAAAACTTTTTATGACAAATATTTCTAGAACAGTCATAGAGAATATGACTTATTATGATAGTTCTCATCAGAACCGTCATAGTTAGTAGTTTTCTATGACAAATATTTCTATCATATGTCATAGTAAATCAGACTTTTTATGTTATATATTACGATAACTGTCATAAAAAGTTTGTTTTTTTAAAAAAAAAAAATTTATCAATTTTTGTCCTGTTGTGAATTTGTGACATGTATTTTTTAGGTTATTCAGATCAAGTGCATATTTTATTAATTTTTCTCGTGCATCGTTATTTAATGTTCCTAATTAAATGATTCATGACTATTAATAGCTACATAGAAGAGACATTGTGTGCCTTTAGCATGTAATCGGTTCATTAAGTAAGTAATCTTCGGACTTTATTTAAAACCAACTTCTCTACTTCTCCCTAATTTCTTTCATATTATGGAGGATTTGATTAAAGGCTGAAATTATCATCACTACCTGAGATAAATTATACGAATTTCCTTAAAGCTAATGTTAACTATATTTATTCTAAATTTTTTTTTTTTTAAAAGAATAGTAAAGGTATTTTAGTCAAGAAAGAAGCAAATTAAATTCAAGCGAAAGTAAAAGCACTTTACAGGATTACAATTTCATTTTCTGTTCAAAGAATAAAGATGATACATTAATCCAGTAAATATAATCTCTCAATTTTAAAATTTTAAAAAAAAACATGAAAATAGACTACAGATAATTCCATTGAGTAAAATAGCGAGTCATTTCAACTATTTGATTATTTGATTATGCAGGGAAGAAATCCAAAGGATTAAGGCTAGTAATCCAGACATCAGTCACAGTCAAAGAGAGGCTTTCAACTCCGCAGCCAAAAACATGAGTTTAACCTTAATCACTACATTAATATATATAAATGTTCCTGCCAGCTGACCAAATCGTGCTTCGTGCCTAGTTAAGACTCGCGTATCAGGGACTCCTTCGTCTTTGTTCCAAACCTCCACCCTTCGCTACCGTGAGTACCTGAAACAAAGAGAACAAAGGGCGCCCTCGCGGTCGTTTCCACTTCGACGCTCAAGTCAGTGTGGCAGTAAACACCGTACACCTCCATATCGGAACACCGTAACTGTAGTGTTCTGAAGGTGCATAACTGTTTTCTAACTAACTTTTCTCTTGTGCTCCAATCACTCATGCGTACAGTGTGTAAGCTAGAAAAATGATTAAAACGTACCTCACTAAGCTTTCAGAAAAGCTTATATACCTTGGGTTTCAGTGCTACTGCCACGTGTCACTTATGACTTAAGCACAACTCCACATGGAAGGCCTTACGACGCTATAGCCCAACTTAGGGAAATCCCAGCGCACAAGTCTTCCCTCCTCGAAGTGCGTCCGGTGCATGGGATGACTACCTGGGTGCCAACTCATGCCCCCCAGCCTCTAGTCACTCGCCCTGGGAGTATCTCAGCCTTCCTCTCGCACCATGCATGTAGATTACCCCTGGGACGTGGCCCTCTCCCGGGTCGTGTCTGTCCCAGCGGTTCTCCAAAGGTGGCGTGCATTGTCGCGTCCCTACACCTCATGTATGGGTACTTCACGAGTCAGGTCACTCCCTGCTGGTTCTGGGAATATGGCCTTGAAGCCACCTTTCTCTTCTCTTTATTACTATTCTGAGGTATCGAGGCCCAAGGCCTCCACGCCCGTACCGTGGCCTCTTACCATGCCACCCCCTCCACGGTCTTCCCTACCTGTGGGTATTGGGGGGTGGCTCCTCCTATCTGTGGGCGTGTCCTATGGTGTCGCCTCTTCCGCGGTCATTCCTACCTGTGGGTATCGGGAGGTGGTGCCCATCGGATGTAAGCGCCCCTTGGTACAGACCCAGTCAACGCCCGATGCCTGACCATCTTCCTTCTCCTTTCCTTGTGTCCTTGATGGGTCCCACCCAGTGTTGACTCTGGTCAATGCCCGAGGACGGGTCGATACACAAGCCCCCAGTCTTGAGCTAATAACTGTTTCAGCAAAAAGACTAAGGCCTCGCCCTACCGTCCTACGTGGCATTCTAGCGACGTGACGTTCTTTGCACTGTGACGTGACAACTTAAGTTACGCGATAATCTCTCGACACGTGGCCCAATCGCACGGTCACGACTTAACGTCTTTTGCGCTCCTCAGGTTTACGTTATGGCTTTCGAAAACGCGCGCTCCAGTCATTGTTCCATCACTTGTATTCTCACTCACTCTTCGTCTTCCTCTTCGAGCTTTCTCTGAACTCTCCCCTCACACCCAAATCTTCATTACTTCGATCCTTCAAAGGTATGATATGGCTTTTTCTCTTGACCTTTTATACTGATAATACAGCCAACCCTCCTCCCCCCAGAGTCAACTATAAAGAGCTATACCCCTGGGCTTTTGTCGAGTTACTCGCAGAAACATCCACTCTGATCTCCATTTCTGATTGGAGGGACCATTTGAACAATGAACCAAAGTGCAAGGGTAGCGCCTTCGCGAAGAGGCACGACGCCTACATATCCGTTCGCCCCTGTACCGTGGGCAAACTAGTCTGTGTGGATGACCGTTCGAATGGTGGGGAACCATTCTTTTTCTTCTACCAAACGGTTTTCCAGTGCATCGGAATGCGTCTTCCCATCACGAGTTTTGAAAGGGAACTTCTCACCGAAGTGAACGTAGCACCAGCCAAGCTACACCCCAACAGCTGGGCTTTCATCAAAGCCTTTGGGATCCTTTTCAACCACTTTGGCTATTACCCCCCAGTGGACGTCTTCCTCCACTTTTTCGAAGCGAAGAGCCCTGGGAAGAATCTATGGGTGAGCTTTAGTGGGATTACTGGGAGAATCATCCTATCCCTCTTCCAACAATCGTACAAGGGCTTCCGAGGGAAGTTCTTCCGGGTATGTTGATCCCACTTCCCTTGATGGATTCCCTCTGTATTGGGTGAAGGAACCCCGACTGACCAAGCCTAAAAGTCTGGATGAGCTTAATTCAGTTGATCGTATGATATGCCACGCCTTGGCTAGCTTTGGGGTAGTATTCAGTACTGTCGACCTAATCAAGTATGAGTACAACCCCGCCAAACTGACCAAATATATTGGTATGGGAGAGATCCCTTCTTTCTCTAACTTCACTTCTCTGTTTTTCCTTGTGTTCTTTTCTTTGTAGACTTTATGTATTCACATTCTGCTTTCATAACTTTACTTGGCTCTAACTGCTTCTTTCTAGTGCAGACTCGATGCTGGGGAAAGACAAGCGCAGGAAATTCGCCAAGGTCTTGGGTACCTTTGGCAAGGCCAACTCTGGTGGGGCGGACACTTCTACACCCCCTGCTCCTAAGGCTGGTGCTACCTCCTCCCTCGCACCACCTGCCCAAGCTGCCCAAGAACCCCTATCTGCTCAGAACCTTCTGACACCCACTTCCACTCTTCCGATTGAAGTTGTCCCCTTGGCGATGGCTGAAACCTTACCTCCACCAGCCCCCCTTGACAAAGGAAAAGGGCTGGTAGTTGTTCCCTCCAGCAAAGAGGAGGATACAGTCGAGGGTCCTGCCTTCAAGAGGAGAAGAACGACCACAGTGGCTACCTCCCACTCAACCTCACAACAAGATGCCCAAACTCCAAGGGAAAACCCTCCCAGTGCCCTCACACCTCCCAACTACATGGCACTGGGAGAAGGAGCTGAGACTAACCCAGAGCCCACCATGGCTCCCCCTCAAGAGCTTCCTCTAGTCGTCATATACTTCCTGAAGGGCGTCCAACAAACATCCCCAGGGGACTCATCTAGCACCCCCATGGAGGAGAATGCCTTTCGCTCCCTTGGTGAATTCATTTCTCTCGCCAGCTCTTGGCGGGAAGAAGCTGAGACCAAGGCCAAAGAGCTGGCTTTATTGCAGCAACGAACAGCTGACCAGGCTCTTCGCTGGTCCACCCAAGAAGTCGCTATCAAGAAAGCATTAGAGGGGGCTCTGAAAGCTGAAACCGAGGCCAACAGAAAGCTCCACGATACGGGTCAGAAATATACTGAACTGGTGACCAAGCTAGTACCCTTTCACGAGCAAATAGTCGAACTGACCGCTGCGGCTGAGGCCTCTAAAACCCACACCTCCAATCTTGAAAAACGCTGCACTTCACAAGAGGTAAACCTGGGTAAGGTTAAGGGCGAACTTGCTGCCAGGAACGAGGCCTTCAACCTGTTGCAGACTGAATTTAACAAGCAAACTGAAGCCTTGGTAGTTGTGCAGAAAGAGCTAGCCTCTCAAGCTAAGCACTCTCAGAGGGTTGAGAAGGAACTCCTTGAGGATGGCGCTCATGCCTTTGCTTTAGGGTTTGAGGAGGCTCTGGCTTAAGTGGCTTGCGAAAACACCGGGGTGAACGTTTCCAACTGCGCCCTCACCAAAGAGGCTGTTGACGGAAAAATCGTTCCTCTAGAGCTTTCTGATGATAACTAGCTTTCCCTGTAAATTTTTTAACTTTGCCTGTAATTTTAACATTTCACTATTTACTTGACGCATTCTGGATGACTTGCAATATTAATTATTTTCCTTTACTTGCTTTGATTTACTGTTTCCTCTGCTTTTTTACTGTCTACTCCTTTCATTCACCCTGTTTACTTTGTGAACAATAGATAGCACGCCGCTTTTGTTCTTATCTGTCTTATGAAGTCGATCGTGCATGCCTCTTGCTTGCTCCCGATCCCCTCTTCCTCTTCAACTCGTAATAACTGGTAACTTGATTCTTGTTTAACCATCGTGGCCCGAGGCGTTGCTGGCCTCGTCATCGCTCGTGGGCGAAGGAGGGTTCTTCTCTTCTATGACCTCGACATCGCCCGAGGACAATGAAGGACCTAACTCTTCTGGCCTCGGCATCGCTCAAAGGCGAATGAGGACTTATCTCTTCTGGCCTCGGCATCGCTCAAAGGCGAAGGAGGACTTATCTTGGTCAAACCCTGCTTACTCGTATTGGGTGCCCACACTCAAGGAGAGACCTGCTGAGCGCAAGGTCGTTTCGTCCCCAGCGTGTCTAGACACTTGGGACAAAGTTTTGCTTTGGTGCCCACGCCCGAGGAGAGGCCTGCTAAGAGCAGTGCGTATCATCCCCGGTGTGTCTAAACACCAAGGCAACAAGCCCTTTTCTCTATGCACTTGATGCCCACGCCCGAGGAGAGGCCTGCCCAGAAGCAGCGCCGTTTCGTCCTCGGGGTGTCTAAAAACACCCAGGCGATCAGTGTACTTGGTTCCCATGCCCGAGGAGAGACATGTCGAAAGCAATGTCGTATTGTCCCCGGTGTGTCTAAACACCAAGATGACCAGGGACTTGGCAATTACGCCTGAGGAGAAGGTTTCCCGAAGGATGGCGCTTCTCCTACATGGCGTGTATCTGCACCAAGTCACCTGGTTCTCCACTGCTCCGAAATTTCTCTTTGCTTGATGCCCACGCTCGAAGGAGGCGCCCCTGCCACTTCCTTGCGAGGTGTCTAAGCATCAAGCACCGGGGCTAGCCGTTCTCGCCTGGGGAGGGAGCGTCCCGAAGGAATCCGTTAACCCCTGCCCAGGGACTAGATGCCCAGATTTTAACTATGTTATACTTACCTTTCGCGCTCGACGTCTACACCCGCAAAGTGCGCTCCCGCCATTCCCTTTGCGGTGTCTAAACGTCCGAGGCGGTTCTCGCTCTTGGAGTCCACGCCCAGAGGAGATATTCGCGTCCCTCCTACTGAGGTGTCTAAAACACCATGGTGGCGGGTTTGTTTCTTAATGAACCACGCCTTTCCTTTTTAGCGTTTCTTTACATTGCAAGGGAAAATTCAAGACAATGTATGCTTAAACTAATTTTTACTTGGGTGACCTCATTAAAAAACCCCCGAGAGGGAAAAAGAGTGTCCCCTTTAAACTGTGTATTACATAAAGTCTTTAACTGAAGTAAAACTTTCAGTTCGCCGCGTTCCATGTGCGTGGGATGGGGCCTCCCTCCAGAGTTTCAAGCTTATACAAACCGTTCCTCTTAGCTTCAGTTACTCTAAAGGGTCCGGTCCACTTGGGAGACAACTTGTTCTCCAACTCATATGGATGAGCCTTTCGCATGACCAGGTCAGCTACTTGGAACTGTCGTGGCTTCACCTTAGAGCTGTATTGATGCTCTACTATTCTCTTTCCAGCCTCAGCCTTGATTCTTGCCTCTTCTCTGGCTTCGTCCAATAGGTCTAAGTTTACCCTCCTTTCCTCGTTGGACTCTTCAGCCACGAAGCTTTGGAAACGTGGTGAGCTCTCGTGTATCTCCACCGGGATCATCACGTCCGATCCATATACAAGGCTGAAAGGCATCTCCATGGTGGAAGACTAGGGTGTGGTGTGATAAGCCCATACTATCCTCGGCACCTCCTCCGCCCAAGCTCCCTTGGCCTTCTCGAGCCTCCTCTTCAACCCCCTCAACAAAACTCTATTGGCGAACTCCACCTGTTCGTTCGTCTGGGGTGTTCGACAGATGCGAACACCTGCTTGATGCCTACTTTCGAGCACAACTTACCCAGCTGCGAGCTTGCAAACTGGGTACCATTATCTGAGACGAGGCGCCTTGGTACCCTGAAGCGACACATGATGTTTTTCCACACAAAGTGTTGTACCTTGTGTGCGGTGATCTGCGCCACCGGCTCTGCCTCTATCCACTTCGTGAAGTACTCGATGACAACTATCAAGTAATTCATCTACCTTATCGCTAGTGGGAAGAGCCCCAAAATGTCAATTCCTCATGTGTGGAAGGGCCATGGACTGTAAATTGACCTCATCTCTTCTGGAGGCGTCTTGTGCCAGTCAGCGTGCATTTGGCATTGCTTGCATCGCTGGGCGTACCTTACACAATCCTCCCTTACTTTCGGCCAGTAGAAGCCTGCACGGATCACCTTGGACGCCAAAGACCTCCCCCCCACATGGCTTCCACAGATCCCTTCGTGGAGCTCAGACATTATCCTTGTGCACTCATCTCCGCTAACACATGTTAAGACCGAGTGCGTGAACCCGTATCTGAATAGTGCTCCATCCATGAGGGTGTATCTCATGGAATTCCTTTTTATCTTTTTACCTTCTTCTGGCTCTGCTGGGAGGATCCCATCTGCGATGTAAAGCCTATAGAGTGTCATCCACGTGTCCCCCTCCTCTAGAACGCACACCTGCATAAGGTCTTCCTCTTCTGGCGAGGCCGAGTAAACACTGATACTGGGGACCCTCGTCGTGTCCTGAATTAAAGACCGATGGCTCCTCGGCCTCTCTCTAGACGTGCTGACATGAGGGACATCCACCTTATTATCTGCCATAAACGTTCGTGGCGTCTTGAGGGTCTCTTGGATGACTGTCCTCTGCCTTTCCCCCTTGCCTGAGCTGGCCAGCTTTGCGAGCAGGTCAGCTCGGGCATTCTGCTCCCTTGGGACATGGACCAACTCGAACGCCATGAACGCCCCTTTTAACACCTGGACATATCTCAGATATGCCGCTATATGTGGATCCTTAGCCTGGTACTCCCCAGTTACTTGCCTGGTAACCAACTGCGAATCACTCTTCGCCAGTAGGCTCCGTGCACCCATCTCCTTGACTAGGAGCATCCCAACTATGAGGGCCTCGTAGTCTGCTTGATTGTTGCTGGCCTTAAACACAAACTTCAGGGCCTGCTCAATCAGCAAATCATTTGGCCCCTCCAGGACCACACCGGCTCCACTTCCTTGCTGATCAGAGGACCCATCCACCGAAAGCACCCACTGGGAGCCCACCTCTACCTCTTGTTGTGTGCTTCCTAGCGAGAGCTCCACCAAGAAGTCCGCGTATACCTATCCCTTAATGGACCCCCTGGGCTCGTACTGAATATCAAACTCAGACAGCTCCACTGCCCAGCGGACCATTCTCCCTACGACATCTGGCTTTTGCAACACCTTCTGAATGGGGAGATCCGTCATTACCACCACCGTGAAGCTTTGGAAGTAGTGACGGAGCCTCCTGGCCGAGAAAACCACTGCCAGAGCCGCCTTCTCTAACGATTGATATCTCGCCTCCAGCCCCTGCAAGACTTTACTGACAAAGTATATGGGCTTCTGTGTCTGGTCCTGCTCCTGGACTAACACGGTACTGATCGCCCACTCAGTCACCGTGAAGTACAACCTGAGTGGCACGCCAGTCCGTGGCTTGCAAAGCACGGGAGGAGCCACCAGGTATTCCTTGAGCTTGAGGAACGTTGCCTCGCACTCCTCGTTCCACACGAACCTACTATTCCTTTCGAGGCACTGGAAGTAAGGATGCCTCTTGTCTCCTCCAGCTGATACGAATCAGGAAAGAGTGACCATCCGCCCTGTCAACTGCTGCATCTCTTTCACCAAGGCGGGACTCCTCATCGCTAGAATCGCCGCACACTTGTCGGGATTTGCTTTTATTCCCCGCTCGGTGAGCAAGAAGCCCAAAAACTTACCCGCCTCAACCCCAAAAACACACTTCTCTGGGTTTAGCTTGAGGCGGTACTTCGCTATCGTGGCGAACAGCTCTTCCAGGTCAGTTGTGTGTCGCCCTCTCTCCTGGGAGGTCACCACCATGTCATCAACATAGGCCTGCACGTTTCTACCCAGCATAGGTGCAAGAATCCTATCCATCAATCTCTGGTAGGTGGCGCCTGCATTCTTCAGTCCAAACGGCATGACCTTGTAGCAATAACTACACGTCTCGGTCATGAACGCCGTTTTGCACTCATCCCAGGGATGCATCTTGATCTGATTGTACCCCGAGAACACAACCAAGAAGCTCAGCATTTTACAGCTCGAGGCGCTGTCTACCAACGCGTCAATGATGGGCAAAGGATACGAATCCTTGGGGCACGCCTTATTCAGGTCTGTGAAGTTCACGCACATCCTCCACTTCCCATTTGCCTTCTTTGCTAAGACCACATTGGCCAACCACTCAGGGTACTGAATCTCCCTGATGTGACCAGCGCTCAATAGCTTCTTAGTTTCTTCCTGTACGACGAGGCGCCTCTCCTCATTGAACTTCCTCCTCCTCTGTCGCACGGGGTGGACCTTGGGATCCATGGTGAGATGGTGGCACAAAAAGTCAGAGTCGATGTCTGGCATGTCCGAGGCAGACCATGCGAACGCGTCCAAGTGACGTGAAATTACTGCTGCCACCTCGTCCTACTCTTCCTGACCCAACAGTCACCCCAGCTTGAAGATCTTACCGCCAATTTGCCTCTCGACCACGTTCTCCACAGGCTCGGGTCGCCTATCTCGGGCATTCTCTGCGCGTGACTCACTTCCGCGGCCTTCTCTTCTAGGCCTTGCCTCAGCGAGCCCTTCCTCCATGGGCGAGGCCTCCTCGGGTGCTTCTTCTATGGAGACCGCCTCCCCGGGCACCTCCTTTGTGGGCACTGCCTCGGCGGGCGTCTCCCCCACAGGTACCGCCTCCTCCACGGGCTCTACCCCCATGGGCGTATCCGCACTGGGTGGGCGCTCCACCACCATAAACACTCCCATCTTTGTTTTTAGGCAATTCTCATAGCACTTCTTTGCCTCTTGTTGATCGGATTTAATCACGATCACCCTGCCACTAAGATCGAGCAACTTCAACTTCATGTGGCGTGTCGACGCCACTCCCCTTAGCCTGTTCAAAGCTGGCCTCCCCAGCAGAATGTTGTACGCCGAATTGGCGGTCACAACTGGGTACCGAATGTTCTCGGTACGTGACGTCGTTCCATCAGTAAATGTCGTCCTCAGCTCCAGGTAGCCACGTACCTCCACCTGCTCCCCTACGAAACCATACACACATCCTGTGTATGGCCTCAGCAGACCAAGGGACAACTGCAGCTTGTTAAATGTGGACCAGAACATCACGTCTGCGAAGCTGCCCTGGTCCACGAGCGCCCGGTGTACCCTTCTCCCTGCTGTGACGACCGAAATGACCACGGGGTCATTGTCATGGGGGACAACGTCGCGGAGATCAGCCTTTGTAAACGCAAGGTCTATGTCCAACGAGTCATCCGCCCCCTGCTCTGCCACTGAGTTAACTGATCGCACATACCTCTTGCGTTGAGAGGCAGTGCATCCTCCTCCTGAGAAGCCACCAGATATGGTGTGCACCTCCCCATGGATCGGCATCTCATGTGCCTGATCCTCTTCTGGTACTGCCAGGGCCACGGCCGTAGAGGACCCGGCTAGATAGTCCTTCAGAAACCCACTTTTTACCAGCTCATCCAACTGATGGCCCAGTACCAAGCAGTTGTTGATATGATGTTCGAACGCCTAGTGGAACTCACACCATGCATCCTTGTGAGGTCCCAACACTTTATCAGTCTTCACGGGGGTCCTCAGCCGATCTGCTTTGTTAGGCACGACAATCAAATCCTTCAGCTCTACCACGAAATTGTGCCTCACCGGCCTATTCCCTTTTGTACGCCCCCTCGCCTGGGGCTTCCTCGCCTTGTAGGGGCGCTTCCTATCCTGACCTCTCTTCCCAATTGTGTACTCGTTCACCCTAACGGGCGGGCACGCGACTGCGTTCTTGGGCGTGCTGGTGCAACACTCGCACGCTTTTCGCACCCCTCGCCCTCCGTGGCGATGTGCTCCACCGCGCGGCGCCTAATCTCTGTGAAGGTTCGGGGGCGATTTCTGATGATCGACTCGCAGAATGGTCTAGGTCATATCCCCTTCCTGAACGCATACACAATCATCGGTTCTTCTGTGGTGCCAACCTTCACCACCTGTGCCCCGAAGCGGTTGATATAGTCTTTCAACGTCTCCCCCTGATATTGCTTCACATCAAAGAGATCATACGATACCGGCATGGGAGCCCGGTTCGCGATGTACTGCTCCCTGAACAGCTTTGAAAGTTGTGCAAAGGAAGTTATATGGCCATCTGGAAGGCTGATAAACTAGTCCATTGCCATCCCTGCCAACGTGCTCATGAAGAGCTTGCACCTCACGGCATTAGAGCCGCCAACCAGCATCATCTGCGTGTGAAACGCAGTGAGGTATGCCTCGGGATCTTCCATTCCTGTGAACGTCACCTTAGGTCCTACGAACGTGTGAGGAGTTACCGCCTCCATGATGGATGCGAGAATGGCATGGGGAACTCCCTAGGTGGCGTGAAACACTCGCGGTCCTCTGTTTCACGACTCCCATCGTGGTTGCGCAACCCGTGGCGCAACTCCTCGTTCGCGCGACATAACTCTTCATTCCTCGCTTACGACGCCGCAAGATCCACTTATAAGCGTTCTTGCTCAGCCTTTGATGTCGCCATCGCCTCTTGAAGGCCTTGCATCATCTCCATGACTTGTTGCATGGTCATGTCATCACTCTCAGCGCGCGTCGAACTCTGCCTCGTTGTCCTCATTCTTCACAACTTCTTGAAGAACTTTGAACTGCTACTGCGTTTCTTGGAAAATCCTTCGGTGAAAACCGAGTGAAAACGAGAATGATCGGTGTAAACTAAGGGAAACTGGAAGACAAACGGTAGAACAGAGCAAAACCACAAACGAATGGTGGAACTGAACGAAACCTCGAAGATTAATGATGGAAACCAAGCGAAACTGAAAACGATCGGTGAAACTCAACGAAACTCGAAGATGAACGGTGAATCTTGCAAGATTCTTGAGAAACCTCCACAAAACTCGCTATTGAACCTCCAACAACTTGCGGTGGGACTGATGTTTTAAATCGGCCCCACGGTGGGCGCCAAATGTTCCTGTCAGCTGACCAAATCGTGCTTCGTGCGTAGCTAAGACTCGCGTATCAGGGACTCCTTCATCTTTGTTCCAAACCTCCACCCTTCGTTGCCTTGAGTACCTGAAACAGAGAGAACAAAGGGCGCCCTCGCGGCCGTTTGCACTCCGACGCTCAAGTCAGTGTGGCAGTAAACACCGTGCACCTCCGTATCAGAACACCGTAATTGTAGTGTTCTGAAGGTGCGTAACTGTTTTCTAACTAACTTTTCTCTTGTGCTCCAATCACTCGTGCGTACAGTGTGTAAGCTAGCAAAATGATTAAAACGTACCTCAGTAAGCTTTCAGAAAAGCCTATATACCTTGGGTTTCAGTGCTACTGCCACGTGTCACTTATGACTTAAGCGCAACTCCACGTGGAAGGCCTTACGACGTTGTAGCCCAACTTAGGGAAATCCTAGCGCACAAGTCTTCCCTCCTCGAAGTGGGTCTGGTGCAGGGGATGACTACCTGGGTGCCAACTCATGCCCCTCAGCCTCTAGTCACTCGCCCTGGGAGTATCTCAGCCTTCCTCTCGCACCATGCATGTAGATTACCCCTGGGACGTGGCCCTCTCCTGGGTCGTGTCTGTCCCAGCAGTTCTCCAAAGGTGGCGTGCACTGTCGCGTCCCTACACCTCATGTATGGTTACTTCACGAGTCAGGTCACTCCCTGCTGGTTCTGGGAATATGGCCTTGAAGCCACCTTTCTTTTCTCTTTATTACTATTCTGAGGTACCGAGGCCTCCACGCCCGTACCGTGGCCTCTTATTGTGTTGCCCCATCCACGGTCTTCCCGACCTGTGGGTATCGAAGGGTGGCCCCTCCTATCTGTGGGCGTGTCCTATGGTGCCGCCTTCTTCCTCAAGGTGACAATGTAATAATCTAGTTTGAGGGTATATAAGGAGATATTACATTCTTTAATTTGTTTAGATCCCTAGGAACGTTCATTTTATGCTATACGTGCATAAATAAAATTAAAAAAACATTATTATTAAGTTGGGAAATCATGTTAAATATATATAAATAAATATAAGATGAGAAAATAAAATATAGTTATAGTTTTACTAGAAATAAGCATCAATCATTAGTGCAAAATGTATATACAAGTGCGGTTTATTTAGTGCGGCTTTGCGCTCAAACGCTTTCGTAAAAAATGCGGTGGCATTTTGTAATTAAGTTCATTTACAAGTGCGGCTATTTGTACTGTCGCCCTTGTAAATTAAAACATTTGATTTACGAATGCGGCTTTACAAATAGCCGCCCTCGTAAATCAAAACGCTTGATTTACGAATGCGGCTTTACAAATAGCCGCCTTCTTAAAACCTTTTTAACCCTAATTTAGAAACGTGCCACTTACGTTTTGATACTCTCATTTCTCTCGCACTTTGTTTCTCTTATGTGCTTCCTTTTTTCTTCCTCTCTTCTTTGCAGTGTCTTCGTGCCATCGGTAAGCATTGCCTTCCTCTCTTCTTCTTCAACGTTGATTTTTGTATGTTTTGCGTTTCTCTTATGTTTTGTCTTATGTCATTGTTAAGGTCATGCTTGGGAAGGTTTTTGTTTGCACTTTTTGTTGAGACTTCCTCTTCGCTGTTGCCGCCTTGCTCCGTTATATATTTGCGTTTCATTGGAGAATTTTTATTTGCATTTTTTGGACTTCCATTGGGATGAAATACGAAGATGTATAATATGGATGCACCAAGAGATCAAAAGAAATGCTAAAATAATGACCATGTTCTTTGGAAAAGATCAAAGTTGAGAACATTGATTAGAAACCCAATCAATAGCGAAAAAGAAAAGAAATCCTAAACGCCTCTTGTAAATGCGATTTATAAATGCAGCTATGTAGTCACATTTATAAATCGAATATACGAATGTGGCTATATATATAGCCGCCTTCTTATCTCTTCCATTTACAAATGCGTGCTCATCAAATGCAGTTATATAGTCGCCCTTATAAATGTAAAATAGTTGCACTCGTTTTGCTTTTCTGCACCAGTGAATGATAATGCTAGTGAGTTAAGACTTTGCATACTAGGAACATCATTAGTTACACTTAAAAATATGATTGAGTTTTCTCTCTCTGGATTTTAGTCAAAACCACATTATATAAATATTCTGTGTTATTGATGACTTTTCTACGACAAATGCACTATGTTGTCATAAGTAATAGCTTGTTTCTAAGTACGGATATCGAACCCACAAGGAACAGTTGAATAATTAAGTAAAAGATTCACTAAATAGAAAGCAGAATAATAAAGTTTGTTGGAGTTTGTTATGATTGCAATGATTAATAAGAAAATAAGTCAAAGAGTTTGTTGCTTCAATTGGGAAAATAGGGATTGAGATTCATCCTTCTCACTCTTTTGTATTTTGATTAACATGACAATATTGTATCATTTGATTAATATTGATGCCCTTATAAAAATCATTTATATTGATACCCCGCATATAAAATTATTAAGATGTCTGCTAAATATAGATTCCTCGCATATTTATAAAAACATCTTATCATTAAGATGAGACGTTAATAGCAATTAACATTTCAAATCTATTCGTATCATTCATATATGTTAAGCATTACCATTTGGGTCAAAAACTTAGAAGTACTTTCCGGTCAAATATAAATTTCGAGATCAAGGCGACCAAGCATTACTAAAAAAATGATAATACCAATCATCAATCAAGAACAAAATATTATGTTTAGATATCACCTCTATACGTAAGAGTTTGAACAGGTTACTCCCAAGCCCAAAGGGTAGAATTAGTCACTCATGTTGGCTATCACAAGCACGGAGAGCAAGAAAAGAAGATTCAAGATGTTTCTCCTTGACGACTGCCTCCTTTAGGGTTTCTAACACCTTTTATTCTCCAAATTGGATTCGAATCCACTCAATGATCATAGAGTTGTGCCTCAAGCCTCATATTTAACCTAGTTGGACTTCGGTTGAGTAACTTCTCGCTTGGGCATTATTGGGCTCGCTTGGGCGATATTGAGCTCGCTTGGGCGAGTTGCACGAAAAAAAGGCCCAACGTCACCAGAGTAATCTCGCTTGGGCGAGATTGAGCTCGCTTAAGAGAGATCCTCTGGGGACGTCTATCTTAGGCAAGTTTAGGTGAGCTTTAGAGAGTGTTGGTACTTTGTATACTCTCCTTTTGAGCAATCATTTCCATTCTTCCCTATAATTATGAAATTAACACAAATTTGAGAATAAATTGTTCTTATTCAAATTAAAATCAGAAAATATGTAAAAAGGTATAAATTCATAAATTAGGAGTTATTTATGTTTATTTTATCAATTAATATCCATAAGTGTTTGTATTTTAATATGAAATATTACTTAAATTAGACACTTATCAACTATGCTTTTTACTTATTTACTACATTCTCCTTTTTGTGTGTAAATGGAGCTTGATAAACTTTTAATGACAATGCATGAAATCTTGCATTGTGCCTCCACTTGGTTGGTTCAATTGAATAATATGATTCACAAACACCATTTTTTTGGTGATTCTGACACTGAATACTAAAGTAGAACAATGTTTGTCTGAGATTTTTCCTTTTTAATTATGTGGAAATAAGTGGTGACCTGCTACCAACTCTATGCACAGTGAAGTAATTTTCAAAATTTTGAGTTGCCTTGTTCTTAGGTGGGGTAGTGCAGTGTTTGTGGTATGTGTAAAGTCACCCCCAATGGAGGACATGATGGTCACATTCTCTAATATCATTTTTAATGTAGTTAGTCACAGACACATTAAGTGCTGACCTATGTAGGAATAAGTGGTGAAATGCTACCAAGTTTCTGTTGGGTTTAATAGTGCCAAAGTTCAAGAGGGGGGGCTGAATTGACCTTTTAAAACTTTCTCGCAGAAACAATGTTTAACCCAGTTTTTCAGAAAATAAATCAATTTATGTGAAAATGAACAGATTTATTTCAGCACTGTTTTTGTTTGAAAACCTTTTAATTCAGCAAGGTTAATCACAAGATTATGCAGTAAGAATTTCCAGATGCACACACACAGATATCAAATTTGAAAAATAGTGAAACACAAAACAGCAAGCTTTAATTTCAAGCACGTGATTAAGGTTCAACTGATAGCATGCTAATTAATTGAGTGACCTTTGCAAACAAGTTGTTCCAGTGGCTTTTAACAGACTATGAGTGTTCTTCTTGATGTCAAGCAATTTTCCAGAATTTAAGAACAATGAATCACAGAACAGCAAGCTTCAACTTTATGCAATTGTTTAAGGTTCAATTAATAGCTTTGACAGTTTCTTGAGCAACCTATCACAGTCAATCTGTTCCAATGGCTTTTAGCAGATTATATATGTTCTTATCAGATTCAAACAACTTTTTCAGAAATCAAGAACAGTATGCACAGTGCCCAGAAAGAACAGATTTATTTTCAATTGAACAGATTTATTTCTTTGTTGTTTTATCAATTATGCAGAAACGAAATTGCAGAGAGTGAGAGAGAATGAACACAAGCAATTATACTGGTTCACTCAACTGAGCTACATCCAGTCTTCACCAACAACAGGTGGAAATCACTAACACACAGTACAACCAAGTACAATTCCCACTGTTCTTGAAACCTACAAGAACTTAGGTACTCTTGCTGAAAAAACCTATTTCAGCATACACACACACCCACTCTTCAAGAACACATATCAAGAAGAGTGTTCAACCAAACTATTACAAGAAAGAGATGTGAAACGACTACACCTGATTGAGGATACACAGATCTGCCTTAAACCAGTAGGCAAGATTGCTAGAACAGTAGCTGCACCTCACACCAAGCTTTTGAACCAAACCAAGAACAAGCACTTTGTGATTTTCGAAATCTTTGAAGAACAAATGCTAATCCTTTGTAAACACTTAACTCTTTGCTGTCAAAACTTGTTTTTGCAAATGTATGAATTGTTTTGAATTAGTTATTAAACTCAGAAACAAGTTTGCATTTTATAGAAAGCCAGCTTATAACAGAAATTTGAAAAACAGTTAAAGCTGTTATAAGATGAACAGATTGAAAATAAAATGAACTGATTTATTTTCAAAAGCAGTTAGAGAATTTGTTAAGTGAGGAGACTTAGTCAGCCCTTCTGGTGCTGAGATAAAACTGAAAAACGTTTAAGCTTGACATGGCACCAGAGGCAAAAAGAATCTATTCATTTACAGATGAACAGATTTATTTTTCAAAACGAAAACAGAGAAAGTTTAACTATTTGAAACTCAGTCGTTTTGAAAAGAAGAAGACATAGTCAAAATACCTGATGCACAAAATCTAATTTTTACAAGACTTAGCCAAGGCATCAGTAAAAAAAATGAATCTGTTTATTTAGAAAAGAACAGATTTATTTTTATGCAGTAAACGTGTTTTTGTGTAAAACATGTGAAAAACAGTTTAAGAAAACTTATGCTTGTTCTTATCACATGGCCAGTGGTTATGAGGTGAGTTACTCAGCAAAAAGCCCACTCTTAGACAACCTCTAAGCACTAACTAAGACATACTTAAAGCAAAGCAAAAATACACATGAAATGTACATAAAAGTCTTCATCAAACACTACATATAAGTCTTCATCAAACACAATCATGAAGGGGCAGCAACCATCTTCAACAATCTCCCCCTGTTTGATGGAGACAAATCCCCATAGCTAACCTCATAGCTTTGTTGCTTTAAGTACCTGCACTGCACCAGATTTTAAACCAGAAAAAAAACAGCAACATTGCATAACATGCAGAATTGGTTTAAAGGTGCAGAATTAACTCCCTGTTTCAGCTAGCTTCACCTAGCATGGTGAGCTATTTTTCTCCCCCTTTGGATTCATCAAACAGCATATAAGCATAGGGAATAAAGGGATATAAAGCAGAAACCATAATCATAATAGTTCAGAAACAGAAAACCAAATTGTTCAGCATTACAGAAGCTTGAAAACTGATAAAGAAAGCATTAAAAGCAGAAAACTACTGATCCTTGTAGTAAAGCTCTGCAAGTTGTGCCTGAACCCCTTCAATCTGATCATCAAGGTGTTGAAACCTTGCTTGAGTAGTCTCAAAGTGTGCCCTTTGTTCTGCAGACATGACATCAAGACGATACAGCACTTGCCTCTCAAACATAGACATTGGTTCTCCACGGTATTCTGGACCTTGATAGGCAACTATGGCATTTGCAGCAACTTCCTCATGTTCAGATTGGGTAGCAGGTGAGTCATCATCCATAGGAACAGCTTCATCCTCATCCTCATGTTCT